>NC_064305.1:37669986-37710314 GCF_023373825.1 Bactrocera dorsalis
ATTTTTGGCTATTATATAGGGTGATTTTTTAAGAGCTTGATAACTTTAAAAAAAAAAAAACGCATAAAATTTGCAAAATCTCATCGGTTCTTTATTTGAAACGTTAGATTGGTTCATGACATTTACTTTTTGAAGATAATTTCATTTAAATGTTGACCGCGGCTGCGTCTTAGGTGGTCCATTCGGAAAGTCCAATTTTGGGCAACTTTTTCGAGCATTTCGGCCGGAATAGCCCGAATTTCTTCGGAAATGTTGTCTTCCAAAGCTGGAATAGTTGCTGGCTTATTTCTGTAGACTTTAGACTTGACGTAGCCCCACAAAAAATAGTCTAAAGGCGTTAAATCGCATGATCTTGGTGGCCAACTTACGGGTCCATTTCTTGAGATGAATTGTTGTCCGAAGTTTTCCCTCAAAATGGCCATAGAATCGCGAGCTGTGTGGCATGTAGCGCCATCTTGTTGAAACCACATGTCAACCAAGTTCAGTTCTTCCATTTTTGGCAACAAAAAGTTTGTTAGCATCGAACGATAGCGATCGCCATTCACCGTAACGTTGCGTCCAACAGCATCTTTGAAAAAATACGGTCCAATGATTCCACCAGCGTACAAACCACACCAAACAGTGCATTTTTCGGGATGCATGGGCAGTTCTTGAACGGCTTCTGGTTGCTCTTCACCCCAAATGCGGCAATTTTGCTTATTTACGTAGCCATTCAACCAGAAATGAGCCTCATCGCTGAACAAAACACGCGCGCGAAACACATTTCGAACCGAACACTGATTTTGGTAATAAAATTCAATGATTTGCAAGCGTTGCTCGTTAGTAAGTCTATTCATGATGAAATGTCAAAGCATACTGAGCATCTTTCTCTTTGACACCATGTCTGAAATCCCACGTGATCTGTCAAATACTAATGCATGAAAATCCTAACCTCAAAAAAATCACCCGTTAGTACAAAACTTTATCTGCATATAACTATTAAAGGAATGTCTTTATGAAAATAAATCATCCAAAACTTTTTTGTAAAGCGTAAAATTTTGCACCAGAATATTATCTCTCTAATATTGTTTGTTTATCTTTTTTAGAAATAAAAAATTGTTGGAAAAAAACCTATTTAAATATATGAGAAAGAAAATCATTTAGGCAGGACTTAAGGGGGGAGCCTGCTTTAGGAGGCCTAAAAAAGGCAGTTTTTCGTGATTTTTTTTTGGATAGAAAAAAACAAGCAAATGTAATGAAATTTTTACATCATTTTATTACATATTTACACTTACAAAAAACATTTTTTAAAATTTAAAATATCGAAATACAGCCCACTTTCATCTACTTTTGTGCACCACCGCGCAATTGAAGTGTCCAATTGGCGGGCAAAATGTTTGTCGCAATTCTTGTCTGAAACAAAAAAATCAAATGGATAATTAATTTTCATTAGTCCTTCTTCTATGTGAACCTAAAAAAACCCGAAAAAAACACGAAAATCAAAGTTTTTTTAGATTTGAAAAAAAAAGTTGCATTTTTCACCAAAAAACCTAACTTCAATTTACTAAAAAAATAGTTTAGAATTTTGTTTTCAAAAACTTTTTAGGTTCACAGAGGAGGTAATAAGATACTGAATCTAATAAGCTTTGGTTTTATACGATTGGTTGAATACTTTTTTTGTAATTTTGCCCGTCAATTTTTGAAAATCCCAAAAATGAAAAACCGAGAAATCGCGCGTCAAAGTTTTCGCTTTCTGGCCAATCGCTCATATATCCGCTAGACGCTCGTTCACTATTTCCCTCCTAGCTTCGCAAATATTTCGAATTCCACTTTAAAACTTTGTGGGCATATTTTTAGATTATTTTTAAAGAGATTTAAGCAAAAAATAATAATCGATTTTTTGAAGCTTCTAAAGCAGGCTCCCCTCTTAAATAGAAAAAAATATACAAATTCTGTGGGTGAAGGTATGGCATGTGAGTCAGCAGTGAGCCGACGCTTGCATTTTGCCTGAGTATATTATATCGAATAACACTTCACTGAGCACACCACTATATGTTTGAACGTACGCAACTATACAGATATGTATTATGTTGTATATGAGAATTAATTTTAGTGGGAACGCGCTTTAAGTTGAGTTGATTGCCGTTAAGTTGAATACTAAACCCTATGAACTGAGAGATAGCAAATTTCCGTTGTGATGATATTGCCGTTAAAATGCGTTATATCGTCTGACATTTTCGTTTATTTTTCATTGTTGTAGACATAGCGGAGTGGAGGTAGCCATTTTATGTGCATTTGCCAATTTTTATTGATTCCACACATACACTGTAAACACAGAGCTGTACACAAATGGACAAGTGGATGGAAGATTTATGAATACCCAATGGAAAAATATTATTTTGGTTCAGTAGATAATTTATGATCTTTTAGAGTTTGGAATTGCCATAAATATGTATGGTATAGTATATGTAAGTCAGATAAAAAGAATTTTCCAGAGACTCAAATACATTAAAAATAATGATTCAGTTTCAGCTAAGGTCGACTCCAATTTCAGTTTCAATCTCACCCAAAACGCCATCCAACGCAATCTCAACTTCAACCTCAACTTCATCGTCAATCCCATCCTTAACCTCAGCCTTAATCTCAACCTCAACTTCAAAGACAAGGAAGATTCAAGTGACGGGATTTTACCACTAATTTTTTAAGTAGCCCTTTATCCACATATTTTAAATGAAAACAATCCATAAATTATAGTGACAGCGTCGAAATGTGTTAAATATTGAAGATATACTTATGTGTAGATTCAGGAGAGATTTCTGGTAGTGACATTAGGTCAGAGAGGGCTTACCACTGTGTTCAATTAAATTTTGCGGCGTTAGTCTGTTAAATACATTTTTCCAACAAAGAAACTATACTTACTCATTTAGTACTCTAACAACTTGTGGTTCTTTACTTGTACATGCGTTAGACTTTCACATAGGGTCATATGCGCGTTCCAGTGATTTAATTACTTTGCTTAAATGAATGAATTTCATTTCCGCCCAATTAAAAACTGAAATGAAACGAATCGTGTATCAGCAACAACAAATGGGTTCCGTGGTGTGGCGCACCACTGTCGCTAGTACATGTATCCTTGCGTGTGCTGCTGCTACTCGAAAAAAATGACCGGATTTCATTTGCACTAATTATTGCAACATTGTCGCGGCAGATATTTACAAATTTCGCACCTAATTTTTTCAACTTTATTCAAGTGTATTTATGTTGGAAGCTCATTGTCACAGCACAACACCTGCAGTATGCCTCTTAATCCCCCCAACAAAGAGACAATGTCTGAAGAGGCCGAATTCCGAGATGGCTATGTTTGTATGGAACACACCGCATTCAATGTACTGGCTTCAAGGTTGCAGCAGTACCGCTTTTTTCGTTTTGTTACACAAATCCTTGAAACACCGAACTACACTTAACTCTCACTCTCTCATTATTTTTACAGCGAAACATTCGAAACATTTTCGCTACGCTCATTTATTTGATCAGTTGCTGCTTGCTGACTATCGTTCGCACGTATAAACTATACGCTTGCATTATTTTTTGCGAACGCGGTGCTATATAGCACGGTGAAATTTTATTACGAATACGTAGTGAGAACGGTAAGAGGCAGACAAACGATGCGCTAGTCATCTTTATATTTGCAAGCAAATATAAATTTTTTTTGATTTTTGAGGGGTGACACGACGACATCACGCGTTGAAATGGAGAAATGTCATTGCTCACGGGAGAAAAAGTATACAACAACAGTAGAAAGAAGTTTTGATAGATGTGGAAGCTCTGAAATAGGGGCTATATTTATGAGCTTAAAGCGAAATAAATTCGTGCCCCCATAAATATTCGCACGAATACACACACATCTACATAAATAGTGTTTGCAAAAAATGAACAACGCAAATGTGCGAAGCTATTTATGCCAACAACTGGCAATTTATCTTTCACACAATAAAAAAAGTTGTACATTTTAGGAAATCTATAATGTGAAGTCTTTAAATATATAAATCGGGTGGAAAAACGAGAACTATAAAAACACAATGGAGCATTGGGGAATAAGAAATTTTGTTCACTTTACACGATATGCCTCATGAAGTCGAAATGATTTCAGGTTTATAAAGCCTTAATTAGTATTGGCAGCAGGCATATCCTCAGCAAAGCTTGGAATTGGGAGCTTACAAGAATATGATACAAAATATGTAGACTAACAAGTCACTCTGGCCTTTTCTTTGCTGAATCCATTAGAGAGTACAATTGCAGTATAGGACAATGTTAGACGGAAGTTGACTTATCCGTCGCATCTTGAAAAAATGCTAGAGTTATGACATTAGGGAGGTGGTGAGCCTTTTAATGAAAGTGGGACTTACAATTCCTTCGAAAATGTTGAACAACGTTCCTTTTGTGGTTTCATACAGATAGCGATTAGAATGCTGACTATTCAAGTATCTGCGTGTCTTAAACCAACCCGATTCGTCAAAAAACTGTTTTTTTTTTTTTTTTTGGTTTTGTAACATCTGTGACAAATGTCACATTAATAATTAATGTTTAGTATACGCTTGTATTTCTGAAGAACATGCAGTGCAGTCGGAGATTTTTACGACGAGTGAAATTATTCAATAAAGAATTTTCACTAAAGTTTGTGCGTATAATCGAGTTTCTAGTGCGGAAATGTTCAGAATGTTGAAAAGGCCATCGAGGATGATTGTTTGCCGTGAGGACATGTGTTTGGTTGGTACAAATTATTTAAAGAGAGCCAAGAGCGCGTTAACGCTATCCCTAAAATAGGCCGGAATTATGGGCCGAGAACTCTTAGTTTTGCGCAACGATAATATATCGAATACATTAAATATTCGTGAGTTTTTTGCTACCATTTCATTTTCAACCAAGATAGTACCACCAAGTTCGCCTGACTTCTAGTAATTTAGCAAACTTGAACATCCGCTCCGGGAAAACCGTTTTGATTAAATTGAAGATATTAAACGTTAATCGCTAGACGCATTAAAAGCTATTCCGCAAAATGACTTTAACAAGTGTATTGGAACCAAGGGGTCACTTTGAGGGAGATGACATAGATTTTGAAGAATAAATAAAGAATTTTAAAGTTATGAAAAAAGTTTTACTATTTTTTGCTCTTAGTAGTATGTTGCTCCTTTTTTTTTTCTCTACAAGCTGCACACGCATCGGCGGTCCGCCTATCGTCCATAACGAGTTTTACACTGATTAATCCAACCCATCTGTTATCTGTTTGATAACGTGGACGTAAACGATGAACTACGGTTTCTGAATGGTAGAGGGAAGGGTTAGATTTATTCAAGTTAATCTTCAATATGATAATTTGATATGGAATAATATAGTTGTAACGGCATGTGAAATCTAACTAACAGGATCTAGTTGGTGCACAATGAATTAAAGTTATTTGGTTTACCTAATTTTGACACGACTGATGTGATGAGGAAGAAGAAGGTTAAGAATACCTCCGGATGCCAGCTGTTGAAAGTGTAACTGTGCTGTGGAAACAGCTCTACACTTCCTTCTTGACTAACCCGCGTTTACGAGATTAAGGCTTAAACACTTGGAAGCTCATACTTTTAGATATCCCTGGTTGAATAGAAAGCATGGTAAACGCCTAAACAAATTTGCATTACTCTGACGTAGGAGTAAAAATTTTATAGCAGAGACTGCATATAGCTATTAGAGTGCGACCCTTTAGCAACCATCGAGTCTACCCTGAACCATAATATTATTCAAGTTGAAAATATTCATGCTTACACTGTGCCACAATCTGGAGTTATATAGTTTGAAATTCAGAATTTTGCCAGATTATTTTGCAACAAAGTTTTATATTGGCTTGGTCTTCATTTCTGAAAGTTTTAGCCTCAATTTTGATAGTTTCGACAGCTCAGTTTCATCTGTATGTGCTCAGAAATTGTTAGACACTCCAGTAAGAATGATGCATTCGTAAAGAATTAAGAGATTAGTGACCTAGACTATTTTTAGAACAAATTTGCATTATGTCAAAAAGAAACTTAAAGCAGCAACATCGAAAACCCACATATTTTTGAAAATAGTATATTATACTTAATAACTGTAAATGTATAAGAAGTTAAGGGAAATCAAGGGGACTGCACGGAACAAGTCTACGAGGCAAAGCTATCGATTGTGAGCGCTACTTCTGCATTAACTTTTGTTTTATTTCATGTGTAATGTTCACATATCATAAGTATCTGCATATATTCACAAATATTTTTACTTAGCATACCTCTCAGTCAAATACGCAACTTCCTTCCATGCGCCTCAACCATTGCTCCGCCACACGAGTAATTGCTAACTAAAATAAATGATAACAATTTGTGCGGACGTATTTTCATTCAAATATACAACTACGTAAAAGCATATCCATATATATATATATAAATTCATATATACTCGTGCCTCTCATCCTCTCCTTGGTTAGTCGAATGTTGAAAAATTCAAAATAATAGCGCTTTGTTCTTATGTTTTTGACGCATTGCCGTTCAAATGCTCGTTTTTTTTGTATTTTTTTGTTATTTATCGTTTTTTTATTGTAGCTTTGCTAGCTATGCAATATATTCGGTGCTTTTAAAACAGACAAGTCATGTACACTCACACACACGCAGCGGGCATAAGTTGAGCACACACAAGAAAATAACCATAAAAAATAAACAACACTAAAAAAATGTTGCTGGCGTAAGAGCCAACATCATCTTCCTGTTTGTTACGCCCATCCGTTGTCCTCGCTCCGCCCCACTTGGCTTTTCAGCAACGCGTCCTTTGATTTTCAGCAACACTGCCGAGACGTAGCTTCTCACAACTGACTGATTAATATTTTTAATTACAGTTATAACTTGCTGACTAGTTGGTTTATTACGCCTCGCGGCGTTGCCAACAGGTTATACACAGTGTGCCAAAGAAGTCTAGTAATGGCGTAGAAATATTAAATATAGAAAATAAGATTGAAAAGTTTTCAATCGTAATATTTTCTCTAAATACCCAAAAAATTTCCCGTTTAGCAATTTGAAAAGCCATAATTCCTTTCCGTACTCCCTAGAAAGTTTAGCATTTTAAGTTATCTGCTACCTACTTATCTGCTCATGTTATGTAAATATTGGGTTGTCAAAAAAGTCTTGCGGTATTTTCACTAGTTGTTTGGAAAGCACGCGCTAACACGTATTTGATTGATTGTGGTTTCTTTTAAGTCGTTCGTGAGTTATAGCGTCGCAAACATGGAGAAAAATAAAGAGAAAATACGGCATATTTTACAGTACTACTACGATAAAGACAAACATGCATCTCAAGCCGCCAATAAAATTTGTGCATGCAACGATGGTTTCAACGTTTTCGTTCTGGTGTAGAGGTGGTCGAAGATGCGCCACGCTCCGGAAGGCCTGACGTCGAAAATTGCGATAAAATCGCTGAATTGGTCGAAAGAGACCGACATAGTAGTCATCAAACCGTTATAAACCATTTGAAGAAGCTTGGAGTCACTTTCTTAGATGTATGGGTGCCACACGAATTGATTCAATAAAAATACCGCAAGACTTTTTTGACAACCCAATATATTTGTTCGAGAAGAAATTTAACACAGTCAAAAGTAGAAAGTGAAAAACATGAAGTCAATTTGTATTTTTCTCGTCAAAACTCGAAGTAAAATTCAGGATTCATAAACTAAGTATTATTAACATAGCCAATGGCAATTTGCGTCTCCTAATACTCTTTCAGCTTGAATATCTCACTAAACACTTTAATGAAACCCGGTTTTCATACACACTCTATGTGGGTGTTGGAAGTGTTTTTGCATAACTTCGTTTACATATATGTAAATGGTACACGCGATTATATAAATTATCACTAAATCCCAGTATGAACACTATGAAACATCAACAACAAACGCACTTGCTTCTAGGTGCAAAATTACTACATAATTGGTTCATGACATTTACTTTTTGAAGATAATTTCATTTAAATGTTGACCGCGGCTGCGTCTTAGGTGGTCCATTCGGAAAGTCCAATTTTGGGCAACTTTTTCGAGCATTTCGGCCGGAATAGCCCGAATTTCTTCGGAAATGTTGTCTTCCAAAGCTGGAATAGTTGCTGGCTTATTTCTGTAGACTTTAGACTTGACGTAGCCCCACAAAAAATAGTCTAAAGGCGTTAAATCGCATGATCTTGGTGGCCAACTTACGGGTCCATTTCTTGAGATGAATTGTTGTCCGAAGTTTTCCCTCAAAATGGCCATAGAATCGCGAGCTGTGTGGCATGTAGCGCCATCTTGTTGAAACCACATGTCAACCAAGTTCAGTTCTTCCATTTTTGGCAACAAAAAGTTTGTTAGCATCGAACGATAGCGATCGCCATTCACCGTAACGTTGCGTCCAACAGCATCTTTGAAAAAATACGGTCCAATGATTCCACCAGCGTACAAACCACACCAAACAGTGCATTTTTCGGGATGCATGGGCAGTTCTTGAACGGCTTCTGGTTGCTCTTCACCCCAAATGCGGCAATTTTGCTTATTTACGTAGCCATTCAACCAGAAATGAGCCTCATCGCTGAACAAAATTTGTCGATAAAAAAGCCGAAAACCGAACACTGATTTTGGTAATAAAATTCAATGATTTGCAAGCGTTGCTCGTTAGTAAGTCTATTCATGATGAAATGTCAAAGCATACTGAGCATCTTTCTCTTTGGCATCTTGGCCACAGCTATGCAAGCTAAAATTTATGTACCTCATGCATACATAATTATATAGTTATGTAATTCTCGCCACCGCCGGCAATTTTTAGTAACGGGAACACGCATACTTTTCGCGTAAATAAACGGCAGTGGAAAATGTAACGTTGCTAAGAGTGCACTTGGTCAAGCAAAGAGAGTGGAAAGGAGCGGCTGCATTGCCTAGTTGGTAAGCTGGTTGTAGTTAGGTGCATAGTAAAGTCAGCAGAGGGCGTAAGCGACCAGCAATAGCAGCAGGAGCACTGCAATATTGTTAGCTAAGCGCTTAGTGAGTTAGCCGCTTGACGACGGAGCATTTTTTTATTTCATTTTAATTGCTATTAGTTTTTGTTGTTTTTGTTTTTATTTTGTTCGTGCATTGCGCTAACTGCATTACTGGCTCAGCTGCCGGATAGGCCGTTGTAAATAAGCAGCAAACAAGCAGACACGGAGGGACGTCAATTAAAGTATGCCCACTCATACACACGTATTTAAATGTATAAATATAGGTATGTGCTAGTGCAGGGATGGCGGATATGCAATTAATGCGAAACGTTGGAAATATCCCGGAGTGCGATTGAGATATTAACAAACTATTTGCAAATTCTGCAGAAACGCAAAAAAATATATTTTCATGTAAATATATTGGAAAAGGTAAGTAAATACAAAAATTAAACCGAAATATGAAAAAATAAAAATATACATACGTACCCTCTATGCATCACTAGTTATTTTACCACTTACTCACGTAGATAGATAATTTATCACTTACACCTTAGCACCCACTCCGGAATGAAAACCTTTTTTTTGTAATAGACAAATGGTTGCTTTTTAATTCGTTAAGGTATTTATATACACAAAGTTTACTAATTCGTATTTTTATTTATAATATATATGTATATACACATATATAATATTTTAAATTAAATTTTAAAGAAAAAATCTTCTTGGTCGGACACCAATGGAGGTTGTACTGATAGGTATATAAGTATATAAAAAATCGAAATTAGATTGGATGAGCAACTGATGAGGAGAGACGATTTGGGTTGCGCGCCGAAAAGCAACGAAGAAAAAGGAGAAAAGCTGCTGCGCGCGGAAAATAACAAAAAACATCCGCTAATGTGAATCGCTCGTAGATCGTTTTAGAAAATGAGCCGTCCTCTTCCAGAACGACGGTTTTTGCTCGTTGGGCTGTGGAGAATTATGGTGGGTTGATGTACGGCGGGTATTGGTGTGTGTGTGGGTGTAGACTGCTGCTTCCAGTTGATGTGTGTTGTCTCCAAGTGTGGTGAGTGTGCCAGTGTTGCTTTGTGAGTGGTGTGTTGTGAGGTGTAGTGGAGTATGAGGGCGGGAAGCTTAACTCATTTAGCCAATCACAAAGCCCTAAAAAGCGAGCAAACGTTGCCAACTTGAGTAAATATTACAAAAAGGCAGCCATCCTCCCTCTACGAAGGAGAATGGAGTCATGTGTAGAAATTCACGCAATTGAGGAAAGTTCTCTGATTGCCATTTACTTGGGAGTGGCCAGAAACGATTATTTTACATATGGCTCAAACAGCTCACCACTTTCGGTCTTTGAACAAGTATCCTCTAGGTAGCCTAAGAACATCCGTTTAAAGGCGAGTTAAATTGAGAAGGTGAAACGTCCCCTCCACAGGGTTGTGCGCTGGGTTTGGGACCCGCCACGCAAAAAACACTACCATTGAAATTTAACAATCAGTCTCGGATGAGTGACCCCCCTGTGATGACACCAATGGCATACGAAATAAGGACTTCGAATTATCGGCATGCACCCGGAATATCCGGTCCCTTAATTGGGAAGGTGACGCTGCCCAGCTGGTTGATGTCCTCGTGAAAATAAAAGCCAATATCACCGCCATCCAAGAGATGCGATGGATACGAGTAAGTCCTTGTGGCATTTACTACAGTGGACATAGAAAGGAGCGCAAGTTTGGTGTTGGATTCGTGGTGGGAGAGAGACTCCGTCGCCGAATACTATCATTCACTCCGGAGAATGAACGTCTAGCCACAATCCGCATCAAAGCGAGGTTTTTCAACATATCGCTGATTTGCGCCCACGCCCCGACGGAAGAGAAGGAAGATGTGACCAAAGATGCCTTCTATGAGCGCTTGGAGCGCGCCTATTAGAGCTGCCGCAACTACGATGTCAAAATCGTGCTTGGCGACTTCAACGCCAGGATGGGAAAAGAAGGTATCTTTGACACTACGGTCAAATGGGTTGAGGCTGATCGACTTCGCCGGGGCCCGAAGTATGGTTATCTGTAGTACTAGATTCCAGCATAAGAAAATCCATCAAGCCTTTTGACTGTCTCCGGATCGAAAAACCACCAACCAGATCGATCATGTTGTGATAGACGGAAGATACGCTTCCGGTGTTCTAGATGTGCGTGCGCTCCGAGTACCTATTATCGACCCTATTGTTGCAGCCAAGATTCGCACCCGCCTCTGTGCAGCAATAAACGCACGTCAACAAACACAACGAAGGTTCGACGTCGAGAAGCTGCAATCAGAACAGACAGCCGAACGATTTTCCACTCGGCTTGCACTCCTGCTCTCTGAGAGCACTCGTCAACAACTCGGTATAACGGAACTGTTGGACGGCGTCTCAAACTCTTTACGTACAGCTGCACAGCTGTAACCGAAATTATTGGGTTTCGGAAAGTGCAAAAGAACAGTTGGAAGATTTCAAGACCGGAGCATACTCTTGAAGAATCCCCAAAGCTGATCTAGTCACCGATGCCCAGATTATACTTAAATTATGGAGCGAACACTTCTCCATCCTGCTGAATGGCAGTGAACGCATAACGCCAGTTGAAAGCGAACCCGATTCCCCAATCGATGACGATGGAGCAGACGTTCCATTGCCCGACCATGAAGAAGTTCGAATAGCAGTTACTCGTCTGAAGAACAACAAAGCAGCGAGGGCCGACGGATTACCGGCCGAGCTGACTTTATGCCGCGTTGTCTGAATTTGGTATCCCCGCAAAACTAATACGTCTGTGTAAATTGAGCAACACCAAAAACTCCGTCTGGATTAGGAAGGACCTCTCCGAGCCGTTCGATACCAAACGAGGTTTCAGACAAGTTGACTCCCTATCCAGCGACTCCTTCAACTTGCTGCTGGAGAAAATAAATCGAGTTGCAGAACTTAATCGAACAGGTAGATCTTTTATAAGAGTGTACAGCTGCTGGCGTATGCCTATGATATTGATACCATTGGCCTCAACACCCGCGCAGTTAGTTCTGCTTTCTTCAGACTGGACAAGGAAGCAAAGCAAATGGGTCTGGCAGTGAACGAAGGCAAGACGAAATATCTCCTGTCATCAAACAAACAGTCGTCGCACTCGCGACTTGGCACTCACGTCACTGTTGACAGTCATACTTTGAAGTTGTAGATAATTTCGTCTATTTTGGAACCAGCGTAAACACCACCAACAATGTCAGCCTAGAAATCCAACGCAGGATAACTCTTGCCAACAGGTGCTACTTCGGACTAAGTAGGCAATTTAGAAGCAAAGTCCTCTCTCGACAGACAAAAACCAAACTCTATAAGTCACTCATAATTCCCGTCCTGCTATATGGTGCAGAGGCTTGGACGATGTCAACAACGGATGAGTCGACGTTGCGAGTTTTCGAGAGAAAAGTTCTGCGAAAGATTTATGGTCCGCGCGTTGGCCACGGCGAATATCGCATTCGATGGAACGATGAGCTGTACGAGATATACGATGACATTGACATAGTTCTGCGAATTAGAAAACAGCGACTATGCTGGCTAGGTCATGTTGTCCGAATGGACGATAACACTCCAGCTCTGAAAGTATTCAACGTAGTACCCGCCGGGGAAAGCAGAGGAAGAAAAAGACCCCCACCCCGTTGGAAGGACCAAGTGTAGAAGGACCTGGCTTCGCTTGGAATATCCAATTGGCGCCACGTAGCGAAAAAAAGAAACGATTGGCGCGCTGTTGTTAACTCGGCTATATTCGCGCCAGCGGTGTCTACTCCAGTAAAGAAGAAGTTGCAAGAATAGAAAATGCTCGGTTGCACCCGAATTTAGCTCTTACTTACTTATTTTTTATTAAATTATTACTCTTTTAAAAAAGTGCGTTCAGAAATTCGAATTTTCGAAACTAATTTTAGAAAGTTTAATACATTGCAAATTTGTTTACTGATTTTAAGAAATGCTTACTACTGAAGGCTCTACTATCCCTCGTCGAATAAATCTCAGATATTCACAATCACTTTGTTATCAAAATCAATGTTGAATTCTTACATGAAACTTGTTAGTTTATAGATTATTTACCGAAATAATTTCGTTTTTATGAATTTCCTCAAAACAAGAATATGTCAAAACTGATACCTATGAAAACCTAGTCGTAAAACTGGATTATTTAGAGTAAACAAAAACGTTTTTAACATTTCAGGATAGGGTTGATATTTGGTAAATAAAACATAAACTTCTCCGCCTTTTGACTTTGTATGGTTTTAATTAATTTTGGTTATATTTTAAAACTTTAATGAAAAGCCAAACATTTTTTCGCTAATTATTAAAAAAAAGTTTCACACATGTGCAATCCCATGCATTTAAGCCTAAAGTTATACTTGTAAGGCGCTTACTTATAATGATATCACACGAATAATAGAAAACTGGGATGAAAGCAAAGATGAGTATTTAAATGATTGTGATGAAGCTAATTTTGAATTTGATACACATCAATACGAATATAACCAGGAAGAAGCAAGCCAATCAATATATAATTTTAAAGAAGTTAAGGGAAAGGGGGCGGTGGTAGGATTTTCAAGGTAAAAAAAAAGACTTTTTTTGTGAATTTATTTCTCAAATCTGGATTGAGTAATTTTATTCGGACCTTTTGTAAATTATAGAGCACACATTTGACAATGTAAGGTAATTTTTTCATGCAGAAATATTGAGGCATAAGGCGGTAACAGTGCTTTCCCCATAACGTCTGGAGAAAAAACACTTTGCGGTGTTCACCATAACTCGGCTGGAAATTATCCAAAAATAAAAAATTAAGAAAAATTAGTTAAACTATAATCAAATCTTCCCCCCAACGTTCTCTTTTTTTGCATTCAAAAATTTTTGGCGGCCATCTGTAAACTGTTATTTTCCATTAAAAATTCCGCCATTTTGTGGGTGGAAAACACCCTTAATGAAAAAAAAATTATTTAGTAAACGTTGGGGGCGGTATTTTATATGTTAAAAAGTGTTCAAAGTTTGAAGTGAATCGATCAAGTAGTTTTTAAATGACAGTTAACACGGACTTTGAAAAAGTAGTTTTGAGAAAAACGCGTCGGCAGCTGCACTTCTATCCCGACCGCCCTCAGCTGTTAGAGTTAGAGCGTTAAAGGCCCAGAGACTAATAAAACGATAACTCTTAGAATATTACTTCTATCTACTTAAAATTTTAAGGGCATATTCGTGAAATGTTAAAAAATAAGATAAGTCAAGAAAAATCGATTTTTCAAAAGTGAAAAAGTCTAAAGTCTAAATCCTCTTCATATATCTGTAGTTTCCTAAAGAGATAATACAATCGTAAATTTGGTTTCAAGCTACTGTGGCAAAACTCTAGAACTAGCAGTTGAACGGTTTGATGCGAAATTTGGACAGAAAATAACGGTCGCTTGCCCAAACGTTCTATGAAAGTATAACAAATTCGTGGAGGGTGTTGATTTGCTAGATTCTTTATAGGCCGATACAAAATCAAAATTCGCTCTAAGAAGTGGTATTGGCGACATATGTATAAGTACTATATAATCCTTACACCAGAGAAGGGGTCCCATCACTGAAAATGAAGAATAATTGAACCACATGGATCACTGCCCAAAATGGGTGGACACACGAGTCACTTGCAAATTACCAAGTTGTGACGGATATACGTACATATGTTAAGTGCAAAAACGAGAAATTAACTAAAGTTTCAGCAAATCAATAGTTTCAAAAAATTTCATATAAAATAAACTGAAATTTATTATAAAAGTAATGAATTTACTTCTGTCCACATTTATTCAACAAAATAAAGAGCATACCCATTCAGTAACTTCCTTGTAAATTTATTAGATTTGCTGCATGATACTGCATATATGCAATGTTACGTAACTCTGTTGCTAGAAACTCGGCAATCATAAAATTTCAAATTTGTTATCTTATAATATTTCAAATTAAAAATATGATTCAAAAAAATTTTCATTCTCACGGAAATTAAATCATGCAACGAATGGTTAAAAATTACTATTCAATCAAAATAATTTTCCTTTTAAAACAAGGGTAAAATATTTTCATTCTCCAAATATAAAACAAAAATTATATTAAATGTATTAAAGTTTTAAACAACAAATAAAGGAAATAGCATAGAAATATTGTTAAGAAAAAAATAAACAAACAAATAAAAAAATAAAATATATAAATAAAATATAATTGCTCATTTATAACTTATTATTATAAATAAAAAACATATACAAAAGTTAGAATACAAAAATATTATAGAACTAAATATCTATATTAACAACTTTTATACCCTATACTTTAGTATATTAAGTTTGCTACCAAGTTTGTAACACGGAGAAGGAAATGTCGGATACCCTTCAAAATATGTAACTATATAAATCATAAGGGTGACGAACTGAGTTGCTTCAGTTATGACCCTTTGTCAGTCTCTCTCCAATAAGCTATTCTTTTGACGGAATTGCCAATATCGGACCACTATACATATAGTTGTCATACAAACTGAACTATCGGAAACAAGTTCTTGTATGGAAAACTTTTTCATTCGAGTTATTGTCTAAAACAACTGTACAATCTCCAAAGACTGCAGATCAAGTCACTATAACATATAGCTGTCATACAAACCATTTAATTAATTAATTCTAAATAAATAACAATTTAAGTCCTATTATTCATTTGTTAAAATATAAAAAAGAAATATGTATGTGAATATAATTAACTTAAAATAGCTTACACTTAGACTTAATATGAATATTTAGTAAAAATGTATGCAAAAAATATAGCTGAAATAACTTTTCAAATCAAACAATAGACAGAAATTGTCGAAACTACTGAAAGTTGTGTAAAATATTATATATTTTAACTTTGCTGAAAGCCCATATAGGCCGTTCACTATTATATTGTTGTTGTATGAAATTGCGAAATTGCGCTTGAGCTCACAATAATTTCGAAAACGATCAGCTTAACAACACCATTCATCAATATGATTGCCGGCATGCACAACTTGCACACATTGTTTGCGCTGCATACACACACTCACGCAGTTCGAAATTTCGAAAACGATCAGCTTAACAACACCATTCATCAATATGATTGCCGGCATGCACAACTTGCACACATTGTTTGCGCTGCATACACACACTCACGCAGTTCATGATAGCTCGATTTCTCAAAGCGCTCAAGTCTACGGCACCCACTCATCCACAGGTGTGACTTTTATTTTATTTGCATGGCATTTATCTATTTGAATATTGAAATTGAAAAATTATTGCACATCTCTGCTCCAAGGCATACGTTTTTTGGAAAGCGCACGCAACGAAAGTTATGCCTTTGTTTGGATTTCTGTGCGCACAATCACCATGTAGTGTTATGCGCTAGTGCCAGGCATTCGCAAGCATACATTATGCCGATATAGTAGCTGCACATATTTTCTATTCGATATTTACACAAAAACGAGCAGACTGCGCACACGTCCATGAATATGTACTTCCTTAATTCCATTCGATTGCCGGTTTATTCAAGCTATATTGAAAAGTAAGCTGCTTCAATTGTATAACAGTTAAATTTGAATGGATTTTGAATGTGTGCGTTCGTACATGTATGCTTGTGTATGCAGGATAATGAAGCCGTGTTAGAGAGTTTGTGTGTTTTTGATTTTTGAATGTGTAAATATTTAGAAGAAAGTAAACAGGTGAATGGAAAACGTAGTTATATGAAAAACGTGCAGTATGTGTGCCTGAAAATGTATGGTATGCCAAATACTTTGAAAAATATATATTTGCACAATAAAAATTACAAAACAATTTGCAAAATTTATTAAATTTAAGCTTAAAATGTCTCCGAAATAAAAATGAACATAAATATTTGAGCTCTTAATATCCTATGTCCTCGAAAAGACATTTAGAATTTCACAATTGTATATATTTGAACACATTTTTTTAATTTAAATGTATTTTCCTTTTTTATGCTGCATATCGTTAAAATGTGTTTACTAGTGTTTCACTTAATAATTTTAATTAAGGCACCAGCAGCTGAATTTCTGGTTGCGGACAAAAAATATTTCTAGCATGCATAAGTAATTTAAAATCATACGAAATGGTCAGTTATTTTCAATTAATGGTGAATTAGCGAATATAAAAATCGTTAATTTACATAATTTCTTTATATACTGTATTTTTGCGCTATTTTTCCTGAGAGTAAAAACCTTGGTGAGCTCTTGAAGGTCACGCAAATCGATTGAAATTCCTATACGAAGTAGGATGGAATTTAAATTTGCAGCAAAAACCCTTCTGAAACCTGTAACAAACCACTTTCCCGCTCAGTATCTTTAAAAAACCCTCAAACGCTCAGACTGGTCTTTTATTCGTAAAACGCTACAAATCTATGATAAAGTGACTAATTAGGAGGTTAATAGAAAGGGACTTCTACTGCATCCATAGTTAGAAGCTCAAAGACCTGCATCTTAGGTGGAGAGTCATAACGGAATAACATTCAATTTCTCCTTCACTTCAACTCTTTCTCAAATGTTATCATTTCTCTTGGTTTCTGTCTCAAAAACTATATAACGGAAAAATACGACAGAGATACTACTCCAAATGTGTAGTTAAATAAAGTTCATAAGAACTCAACATCTGACAAAGTCAAATTATAGCTACTTTCTCTTATTTGTGTTAGCTATAAGCAAGAAACCATATTATGGGAAAAATATGAAATCAATTCTGTGCCTAAACAGTCCTCGGTTTAAGTAGCGTCGGAAATACCAATAGAAGCAGTGCGTGCTGAATAGTTTGAAGTAAAAAGGTCACCGTTTCTAATAAAATGTTGTACAACCTTCAGTTAACATACTCGTTATTAAATAAATTAAATGTATTAACATTGTGCCTTTGTAACAATCTGAACGTGTAACCGAACTTATGGCAGAACAAAGCATACCCGCCAGGGGGACAGTTATAATTTTTACGTGCAGTTTCAATGAAAAACTGATGCTAGGATACAATAAAACAAGCCAACCTGCAAGAGAGAGAAACTCCTGCTGAGGCCGATGTAAGTAAACACCAATTTGGCTACCTTGCTAATTTTTTAAAATATATAAGGAAACTATATGGAGCTGGATATGTACTCGTATATGAACATTTCTGTGAACCATTTTGGCGTCAATGTTAGCATAACCGTGTGTATGTGTGTTTGTGCAGGAAATGTACATGTTTAAAAGTCCAATATCGGCCAGTCATTGCAGTACACTCTGCAGTTCACTTGCATATAAAATACATGTATATTTCTGCAAAATACACTAACCATACACTGCACGCACGACCTTACTATTATTACTTATATATATTAGGGCGGGTCGATTTAAAAATCGCTCATTGCTCTATGAAAATCATATTCTAGGGATCAAAATAAGATACTTTGTCGAAGGAACCATACCTCTAAAACGAATTTCGATGTCCCCCAATTTGGGTCAAACTTTTGGGTAGGGGCAAATTTTGAAAAATCCCACTTTGACCCATTTAGAGTGCTCCAATCGAGTCCAAATGTATGACCGACCCCCACTAACTTTGGACGGCCGATCCACCCATGCCACTGGCACACCCCCTGGAACTCCCCTGGGGGGTTCCCCATACAATCATTTCAAAAAATCACCATTTTTGGTGATTTACATGAAAAAATCAGCTAAATTGCTATGTTTTCTCTTTATATTTATTTATTTATTTATAATAATATCTATTTTTTCTCTTAAGAAATTTATTTAGTCAGAAAATATGTAAATGAAAAAATTAATTGAGTGTGAGTTATAGAAAAGAAATTAAAAAAAATTAAAAATTAAAAAAATGGATCATCTTGATTTAAATATTCTTTCAATGTATCGTACGGAATGCTTCGCGTGAATGGTGGTTCAAATACGATATTTATATCATTCAAATTGATCATTTCCTTAAAACTTGTGCAATTAAAGTTTATATCTGGTTTTTTATAAACTCTAAGTTCCACTGGCTCGTCAACATCGGTTCGATAGCGTAGAATTTTCTTGATGGCACAGTCGCGCTTTTCTTTCCTATCATCAAACAACATTGATAATAAGATATTTTCCGAATGCGCATAACATGAATTATCATTAATTACTTGATTGACAATTTTGCGTAAGCGAGGTTCTAGAAATCGTGACCAACCAAAGAACTTGAAAAATAATGCACTGCCGTACACGACAGAGCTGTAATACTTGATATTGAAGTAAATACATTGGCACATAACATTTAATTATAAATTCAACCAGAATTCTTAAATTTGCATCTGGATTTTCCGTTGTCACATATAATCGCAATAATCTAGCGGCCTTGGTGAGCCACCGAGAATGTACAATTTTCCCTGGTTTGATGTAAGCCAGATCCACCGGAACCACGCCGCTAGAAATTGCATGGGCCATGTCATATCGAATCGGTGGAAAATTCTTTTTTTTCTAGAGCAGGGGGCATATTTTGCAACTCAATTTTCTGGAAGGCGTCCACCATCTAAAAATATATAATAATAAAATAATTAAAAATGGTTGACAATTATAATAAATGAGTGATAGCAATAACTTACCGGAACAGTTTCATAAGTTTCGATTTGACGGCTCAGTTTTCCGGTTGCCGATCTTGGTCCAGTGCTGGTTGATTTATCCAAAGCTTCAAAAAAATGCCGAAACGGAAGTTCGTTGAAGTGTAGAAGGCAAACAAACCAATGCAATGGTCTTTTTAACAGCAATTCGAATCGTCGTATAATTCCACCGTGTGGGCCAGTGTTTGTTGGCTCACCATCAGTGCATATTTCAATTAATGTATCCAGTGATATATTTTTATCGTTGAAAAAACCATTTAATTTGGTTGTTTTGTATTCAGCGGTTTCATGTTCCAGTCTTACGTAACCAATCAATTCAGAATTGGGTTCTCTCAAAATAACAAGATGAGGTTCTTTTACCATCCTAGTATGATACTTCTCATCAATTTTATCTATCGTTAAAGTATCATCTTTTCTGCCATCGAATGAAAACGCCAACAAATTGGTATCATCTAACCGTTTGCGAAGCACTTCTTGTCTGCATTTCTCTTTTTCTCTGCGAACTTTCGATTTATCCATGTTGAGAGATTTCCCATGCTTATCTTTAATTTTAAAATCTTGCAAAAGAGCGGTTCCTAATGCTGATGCTACTCTGTCAGGCACACCAAATCTGTCACATACCAAGGCAAAGTTAAAACAATCGTATCTCTCTGTGTATTGTGAACTTGTGCTTCTATCCATATCTTCTTGAACCTGGTATGTTGGCATTGATGACATAGACGTTGCTCCTTGCTCTTCAGTTTCCATCATAAATGCATTCATTGTTAGTCTTCTCTGATTATGTTGATCGTGCATGAATTCTTTGAGGCGTTCGGGAACCCAGCCGCATGCACATGGAGCTACCTTCAAATCACATTTACATGTTCCAATGTAAAAAATTGTTTCCAGAGACTTTACATACTCTGTAAATTGTTGGGTGTTGTTTCTTCTCTTGATTTTCTCTTGATTTCCTCCATACCAAGTTTTTCCCAAATTCCAATCAACTTATCTTGTACTTGAATAGTGAATGATTTATGGGAAAACTTTTTTTGTTCTGTTCTAGCACGTTCGCTTAAGTAAAAATAATATCTCAAGATATCCAGATGGGTTGGTAAATTAAGATCAGTCAAATCAGTAGACACACCAAAAACAGTAACATCATGCTTGGGTATATGACTCATTGGGTTTTCGATAGTTGTTGATGTAGTTGCTTCATCTTGCGGTGTAGAGGATGGTGGATTCATTATAAACTTTTTGATTTGGAATGGTCACTTCACTTATTATTATTTTTTAAATACCATAGTGGTTATTGCTTTAGTTCTCCTCACTTTCAGAGGTAATAAGAATGAAATGGTAATTTCAATTCTATTTCAAAATTTGCACCTACCCAAAAGTTCGACCCAAATTGGGGGACATCAGAATTCGTTTCAGAGGTATGGTTCCTTCGGCAAAGTTTCTTTTTTGCCTCCCCACAAATCGACCCGGCCTAATATACATACATGTGAGATTGCTAAGTCACTTTCGCCACTAGCGTTACTAAAACATATGAATATGTGGAATGACGCGCACACATGTACACATGTGTGTAGTTACATTCTTGTATTATTATTGACTATTGACTTAATAACTGCGGATGCTGAGTCATTTCAATTTTATTAGTTTTTTTCGATATCACGAATTCACTTTCAATGGCCAGGTAATGAGAAAAGTTTCCAGGGATCGTGATGTAATTATGTGGAAAGTTAGGTAGTTTAATTATATGAAATGAGCTACAACAACATTGGAAAGTTAAATTAAATAGCCAGATCCTAGTAATAATTGTAAGCGAGTTCTTGTTTAGTGTGTGTGGCTATGCAAAACGATTTCTGTGACCACCTGGAAACTCTAAATTTCGTCTTTGGGGTATATAAGTATTATTACTGTCTGAAACAGAAATGCTTACGTTTGGGGAATTTAATTGACAATTAATCCTTTGAATGAAAACTAAGTATATCACGAAGACTTTTTAAGATAAACCACTTCACCAGTAAAAGCCTCTTAACTTAAGTCAAATGTATTATTCCAACTTGTTTGATCAATCTCATTGGCAGAAGTCTCGGTGTGTTACCACGGGAATATACTAAAGAGTTATTTATTATTAAAAGCATTTTAATTAAAGTAAAATGTATTATTCTGTCCGGTCTAACTTTTCTCATATAAAATCATTCAGTTTGTCTAATATTTTATTCAGTTCCACTTTGCTGCAGAAATATTTATACTTACTTGTGATAAGTATATAGATATATTTGGCGTACAATGTGTTATTTACTATTTAGCGAATATTGGAATCCTTTTTTGAACATACCTGAAAGAAACATGAACATAAATATTTGATACAGATTCCATATGTAAGATTTACAGCATATAATATCTTCTAGCTACCAAAACGCTTCTTAAAAGGGAAGTATTTGCTCACATATGATTTCAAAAGCCTAAGCAGAAACTGGTAATTATATTCTACGACACAATATACTAACAATCTCAATTTAAATGCAGCCAATTAGAATTTATTATGAAAAATTTTACGAAATGTAAGTTGTAAATTTTGTGCACTCACCTTTTTGGGTTTTTATACCAAAAATGAAACTAAACTGAAAATGAGTTTATCCGTGAGTGTGAGGATCGAGCACAACCGAATTTTATTATTGATTTTATTTAAAATGAACCAAGCGACTTTCAATGACTTTTTGAAAAAGAGGAATACAGATGTGTATACTTATGTAAATGTCACAAAAAACCTTTTAATGCGGATCTGGATGTACCGGCGGGACGCGCAGAGATTGAATCGTACCGATCGCTGATGATGTCGCAAACGAACTGAACTTGAATCTCAGCATCGATCCTTCTTTATCCCCGTTGGCGCTGAATAGGATGGTATGACTGTGGGTGATGTACGTGTGTGTGTAGGTGTCGGTGTGCTGCTCTCGTGTAGGATGTAAGCTTTAATCGATGTGATGTGGTGTGGTGAATGTTGCGTGTTAGTGATGTAAGTGTTAATCGATGTGGTGTGGTGTGGTGTGTGTGTTGAGGCCGGGGGAGGATGCTCATTTGTACAAGTTTTTTCAACAAAATATATCCTAAGGTTATCTTATTGAAGCGGAACATTCATAAGAGTAATCTTGCTCTTGGAATAATCATTTTAAGGTTGGAACCACGTACAGCAGCACAAAATAAAGGGTGATTTTTTAAGAGCTTGATAACTTTTTTTAAAAAAAAAAACGCATAAAATTTGCAAAATCTCATCGGTTCTTTATTTGAAACGTTAGATTGGTTCATGACATTTACTTTTTGAAGATAATTTCATTTAAATGTTGACCGCGGCTGCGTCTTAGGTGGTCCATTCGGAAAGTCCAATTTTGGGCAACTTTTTCGAGCATTTCGGCCGGAATAGCCCGAATTTCTTCGGAAATGTTGTCTTCCAAAGCTGGAATAGTTGCTGGCTTATTTCTGTAGACTTTAGACTTGACGTAGCCCCACAAAAAATAGTCTAAAGGCGTTAAATCGCATGATCTTGGTGGCCAACTTACGGGTCCATTTCTTGAGATGAATTGTTGTCCGAAGTTTTCCCTCAAAATGGCCATAGAATCGCGAGCTGTGTGGCATGTAGCGCCATCTTGTTGAAACCACATGTCAACCAAGTTCAGTTCTTCCATTTTTGGCAACAAAAAGTTTGTTAGCATCGAACGATAGCGATCGCCATTCACCGTAACGTTGCGTCCAACAGCTTCTTTGAAAAAATACGGTCCAATGATTCCACCAGCGTACAAACCACACCAAACAGTGCATTTTTCGGGATGCATGGGCAGTTCTTGAACGGCTTCTGGTTGCTCTTCACCCCAAATGCGGCAATTTTGCTTATTTACGTAGCCATTCAACCAGAAATGAGCCTCATCGCTGAACAAAATAAAGCGCGAAACACATTTCGAACCGAACACTGATTTTGGTAATAAAATTCAATGATTTGCAAGCGTTGCTCGTTAGTAAGTCTATTCATGATGAAATGTCAAAGCATACTGAGCATCTTTCTCTTTGACACCATGTCTGAAATCCCACGTGATCTGTCAAATACTAATGCATGAAAATCCTAACCTCAAAAAAATCACCCGTTATTTATGTGTTAATTAGTTAACAAGCCTCAGTGATAATAATTAAGCAATAATTGGTGTATATTGGAGTAACCTTGAATAAACATAAATAATGCCACAAAATGAAGCATGTGTTGTAATCAAAATCAAATCGACCCAAAACACAAAAAAAGTTAAGGAGGGTGTACAATTTTACCATCACCACCATAAATATTTATAATTCAATCAGGGGCAAATTCGAACGTGCAACTTTTTAATTGGAATTGTGAATATATCACCCGCTGAGACCATATTGACACTCACTGCATCGAAAAAACGCAGTTGCCAAAACCACAGAGCGTGAAAGAAGAAATCAATTACTTTATCAAACTGTTGCGACAAGGGTGAAGAGGGAGCAAAATGATGGTCATAACCAAATGGAAGCAGAATAAGCTAGAACTGTTGAGCTTTTGCGGGCAGTTTAATTTTTTTAAGCGCATTTTTGGCGGCTAATATAACAACAACTGCGTAAATAGAAATGAACGAAAATATATGTATATTCTCTTTCACTATAGTATTTGTGTGTACGCTCAAAATGATTTAAATGCCGTGGTAAGCGTGCAAAGTTGCGGTCGGTTTGGTTTCGTGGCAAGAAGCTAAAGTGAAAATAGTGCGAAAATAGCTTTAAGCGTAACGTCAGCAGTATGCTGTGTGAGTTAGTGCGCGAGCTTGAAGCATACGTTTGGTCAACGAAAAAGTCCGCAAACCGCATAGAATGTAAGGATGTGCTTATAACGAGGAATAAGTGAAACATTAAGATCAGCAAAAATTTTTGTTTTTTCCCCCTTTTGAGAGCTCTCTTTAGTCAACGATATGAGTGTGCCATTGCTACTCCATTTACTACGGTTTTTTTCATTTATCTGTAAAAGTGTTTTTTGCCGCTTTACAAAAAAAATCGACTGCTGTATGTGCTGTATATAAAGGGTGATTTTTTAAGAGCTTGATAACTTTTTTTTAAAAAAAAACGCATAAAATTTGCAAAATCTCATCGGTTCTTTATTTGAAACGTTAGATTGGTTCATGACATTTACTTTTTGAAGATAATTTCATTTAAATGTTGACCGCGGCTGCGTCTTAGGTGGTCCATTCGGAAAGTCCAATTTTGGGCAACTTTTTCGAGCATTTCGGCCGGAATAGCCCGAATTTCTTCGGAAATGTTGTCTTCCAAAGCTGGAATAGTTGCTGGCTTATTTCTGTAGACTTTAGACTTGACGTAGCCCCACAAAAAATAGTCTAAAGGCGTTAAATCGCATGATCTTGGTGGCCAACTTACGGGTCCATTTCTTGAGATGAATTGTTGTCCGAAGTTTTCCCTCAAAATGGCCATAGAATCGCGAGCTGTGTGGCATGTAGCGCCATCTTGTTGAAACCACATGTCAACCAAGTTCAGTTCTTCCATTTTTGGCAACAAAAAGTTTGTTAGCATCGAACGATAGCGATCGCCATTCACCGTAACGTTGCGTCCAACAGCATCTTTGAAAAAATACGGTCCAATGATTCCACCAGCGTACAAACCACACCAAACAGTGCATTTTTCGGGATGCATGGGCAGTTCTTGAACGGCTTCTGGTTGCTCTTCACCCCAAATGCGGCAATTTTGCTTATTTACGTAGCCATTCAACCAGAAATGAGCCTCATCGCTGAACAAAACACGCGCGCGAAACACATTTCGAACCGAACACTGATTTTGGTAATAAAATTCAATGATTTGCAAGCGTTGCTCGTTAGTAAGTCTATTCATGATGAAATGTCAAAGCATACTGAGCATCTTTCTCTTTGACACCATGTCTGAAATCCCACGTGATCTGTCAAATACTAATGCATGAAAATCCTAACCTCAAAAAAATCACCCGTTATTAAGGTGACACATTTTACTAGCGCAACGACACCTACTTCTACAACGCAACGCAAGAAACTGAATTGAATTGATGAAGACAGTTTGCATATAATTTTTATACTCTCGCAACAAAGTTGCTAAGGAGAGTAATATAGTTTTGTTCACATAACGGTTGTTTGTAAGTCCTAAAACTAAAAGAGTCAGATATAGGGTTATATATACCAAAGTGATCAGGGTGACAAGTAGAGTTGAAATCCGGATGTCTGTCTGTCCGCCCGTCCGTCCGCCTGTCCGTGCAAGCTGTAACTTGAGTAAAAATAGAGATATCATGATGAAACTTGGTACACGTATTGCTTGGCTCCATAAGAAGATTAAGATCGAAGATGGGCAAAATCGGCCTACTGCTACGACCACAAAATGGCGGAAACCGAAAACTTATAAAGTGTCATAACTAAGCCATAAATAAAGATATTAAAGTGAAATTTGGCACAAAGGATCACATTAGGGAGGGGCATATTTGGACCTAATTTTTTTGGAAAAGTGGGCGTGGCCCCGCCCCCTACTAAGTTTTTTATACATATCTCGGAAACTACTATAGCTATGTCAACCAAACTCTATAGAGTCGTTTCCTTCAGGCATTTCCATATACAGTTCAAAAATGGAAGAAATCGGATAATAACCACGCCCACCTCCCATGTAAAGGTTGTGTTGAAAATCACTAAAAGTGCGTTAACCGACGAACAAAAAACGTCAGAAACACCAAATTTTACCGAAGAAATGGCAGAAGGAAGCTGCACCCAGGCTTTTTTTTTTTAATTGAAAATGGGCGTGGCGTCGCCCACTTATGGACCAAAAACCATACCTCAGGAACTACTCGACCGATTTCAATGAAATTCGGTATATAATATTTTCTTAATACCCTTATGATGTGTACGAAATATGGGCGAAATCGGTTCACAACCACACCTTCTTCCAATATAACGCTATTTTGAATTCCATCTGATGCCTTCTCTGTATAATATATACATTAGGAACCAATGATGATAGCGGAATAAAACTTTACACAAATACGGTATTTGAGCTGAGGTATCCCTTGTGGAAAAATTGTCGTGATCGGACTATAACTTTTCAAGGTCCCTGATATCGAACACGAAGAACTCAGTGCCTAACCTAACCTAACCTAATTTTTCACCGAAAATGTCGGTAAATCTCTCAGAATTAAATTCTAATTAATTTTGCAACAAAATAAAAAAATTTGTAAATGACGGATAATGAAATCTCGATTATCACTTTATCATGCGAGAGTATAAAATGTTCGGCGACACCCGAACTTAGCCCTTCCTTACTTGTTTTAAATTGTTATCCTATAATAGTTAGAAAAACAGTTATCAGAGGGCAGTACTGTGTGAATTATTTAAAATTTACTTCCTTCTACATTTGCTCTGCCCAAAGTATTTTTCAGTTTTGTAACTTTCAAATAAAATAATAAAAATCGATAAGTTATATAGTTAAAATATAGTTGGGTTTTTTTGTGATGAAAGATTAGGAACTATCTCAGTCGTCGTTTGTATTCTAAGCAGACACTGCTCATTTGGTTTATTTGTATAATATTAATTAATGGAATTCCTGATGTATCAGAATAAAATATAGCCTACATACTCGTATGTATAAGAGAAAAATGTTAGAAACTCTCCAAGCAAGAAAAAATGTTAAATAATACGTTGTTTATAAATTTCTAAAATTCTATGTTTGTTAAAAGAAAATCGAGTTCAAACAGGTATACAATGATGTGTAGAGTAATAAAAAAAAAGATGATGACAACAATATCTGAGCACTAAGAGGAAGTAAGCACCGCGCCACCGGACAATATTTAACCATAATTTAATTTTTTTTTCATTCACATTTTTTGTTTCTAACATTTTCATATACACACAATTTGCATTTGCTTATAAACATTTCTTTTTTATCTATTTTTATATATATATAATACATACCTTTAACAGGGAATATTAAGTCCACGAGCCACGAAGTTGTTAACAACCAGAGGGAGGGGCCAAAGCCCATTAAAGTATATATAAAGATATATAAATCATCAGCATGACATGAAGCTGAGGCAACATAGCCTTGTTTATTCGTCTCTGTCCATCTGTGTTAAGTAGAACTCATTTCTTACAATCACCTATATCGGACCAGTTTAGAATGCAATTGCCATATAAGTTGACCGACATAAATAAAGTCCTTGTTAGGAAAACTTTTCATTTTGTCAGAATACGAGTATATCCACGTAATTTCATATTGATCAAAGCAACGTTACAAACTTGCTATATAAAATGCACTTGTAAAGGGTATTGCGGCGTTGCAGCCATTAACTTCGGTTTATCTTTGTTATTATTTTCGTTGCTCCACTCTCTCAAAAAATGTTGACTGTATGCGCTGACCATTATTGACGCAGACTATGTTGTGGGTGTGGGTGGCTGGTGTTTCAAGCTTGGTTTCATGAAGATGTTGGTGTTGTTGTTGCCTTCTGCTTGTTATTTTGCTCTCGTTTTTTTGTGATGCAGATATGTTTTTGATAACATGTGTGCTTAGCCTATGCTATATATTTCTACGTGTGTAATGGGATTCTATTGAATGTTTGCTCTTGTTTACGATCCTTCGGCAGATTCTATTATCGAAGAGTTTTAATAGACCTACAAATTTATGCAGTCGGAAATGTGTTAGAATCAGAAGTTGTGAAAATATCATTCGAAAAATGTGTTTGAGAATTGAATTGAATCTGACCTCGGAAAGAAGAATTCTTAAACAATTTCTTAAAAGTATGGGTAGTGTATCCGCTTATATTCACATAAACTTTTTTCGCAAAGAATGAAGTGTTGAGAGAACATGTACCTAAAGAGTAGTAGTTAATTATAAAATTTCATCTGATCAACATGTTGTTTTTCCTAAATTGCTTTGACGGATTAATTTTAGCATATTGAGAACCTCGGCTTATTTAAACAAAATTGTCTTTAGTTCTTCTGTAAAGAACTCACAAGAAGCTAAAATATATGAAGATTTCGTACGAGTAGCTTCGGTTCGAAACTAAAATATATCTGACCCTTTCTTGCCTTCTTGACTTCCTAATTAAGATGAAGAATTATTCATGCCCAAACATCGTCCACACTCTAATCTGGGCTGATCGGGGCAGTTCTGTTTAAGCATTAAATGCAATCAATTCATCAGAGTAAAAAAATAAAAATTAATGTTATATATCCTTGAAAAACTTTACATACATTTTCAAAACTTTGCTTCAACTACAACCACTATTGTTTATTGCAAAATTTTTAAAATTGCATTGTGCATAAATAAATTTTATTACTAACTGAAGAATATTCGTAAACATAATAAATATACGAAATATTTTTACATTTTATGAATTACAACAAAAAAATGGCACAAAAATCCGAATTAATCTCTTTGACTAAGAATGTTTGTGAAAGCCAACTATTTTTATTGGTACGTTTTTTTCGCACAGCAATTATACACCTTTTATTATGTGCTTTTGCTGAGCATGATATTTTCAATAAATTTTCATAAATTCTTTTCAAAATGTTTGCGCCTTACATTGTATTTATTTATTCATTTAATTTGCAAAGCAAACCCTCTTGTCGTACAAATGGCAAAAAAATAGTTGTTGTTATGTTTAATTTTTCCTCATTTCGCTTTAAAATTGCTGCGTCCATCGAAGGTTTGTAAAAAATATATTGATAATTGTTAAGCCAGCGGCCAAAAAAGGAAGGAGAAATTAAAAATTACTACCGGAAAATAAATCAAAAAATACTAAACCAAAAAAGTGAAAAAGAAAATACCAAAAAAAGTTGAAGTCACTAACATTTATTATAGGAAATATAATAATGCATGTATTTTTTGCGCAAATTAAAATTTCAGAAATACAAAAAAAATTTAAACTTTTTAAGCAAAATATTTACGAGAACGCCAGAAAATAGCAGCACAAGAATTAAAACACTGTTTCCATGTGAAGCAAATAGATTTAGTGAAATTTCAATGCAAGCATGCGCACATACAATTGTTTAACATATAGCAATAAATTACGAAAAAAATTGGAATAAATAAAAGATTCTAATTAAATTTAATAACACAAATAATCATAAGAAGCAATTATTTAAAGTTGACAAACAACATAAACAAAAAATATTTAATCTGCGCCATGCCAAAATGTGAAAAAAGGGGGCAGCAGGCCGCCTACTATAGCCAACAGCTAGAATAGGACGCTAAGCTGCCAACGAAACGCCAACACACGCATGACTTAGTTGAGCTGCTGGCTAATAGCCTTGACAGACGAGCAAAATTAATACGCATTAAGCAACGTTAATGCGCATTGAAATTTTATGGTGACAGATGGCAGACTTGTGCATTTAGACAGCAGATTGTGAAATTGTGAAATATGTATATAAAAGAAAGTTGATGTTAGTTACACAATTTATAACTCAAGAACGGCTGAACCGATTCGGCTGAAAATTGGTGGAAAGGTAGATTAAAACCAGGGTAAGGACATAGGATACCTTTTATCTCTTTATGTCAAAGTTTAATACAACTCATAAATACAAAAATTATATTTCAAATCATAAGCATTTGTTAAAAATTCATGTTTGTAGGAATCATTTGAATATATGCGTACAATTTTAAACAGAGTCTTCTCAAAAATAATACAATTGCTAAATATTTGGAATAGAAGAAAAAAACTGCAACCAAATACGCACAAATAGATTATTACTGGCTCAGTAATCAATCGTTGAGTATGTATTATACCACGGGCATCCCAAAAGACTGATGTCACTTAAACACTTCTCAGAATCAGTTATTCGTTGTTTTTGTTGGATTAAGAACTTGCGAGGCACCTACTTTGCTAATTTCGCCTGTTTCCAGGTTAGCAAACATCTTTTCAACGGTGAATTTCCCTGAGCCCAAATTCAACAGTATTTTCCCCAAAAAGCCAAATGCTTTATTAACACACGAAATGCTTTATGATCCATTTTTTTGTAAGCTAACACAAGTTGCTTCACAAAATATTATATCTCATTAACTAATACTTAGTTATAATCCAACTAATAGAAATCATATAGATGGTAGTAGTATTATCTATGTATCAGCCACAGTGAAGCGTGGACGGGTCCTCTAGTTTACAATAAAAAAAAAGTGAAGTAAAAATGAATAAGAGAAATTATTAATAAAAATTTTGGTATTTTTGGAAAATCAATATAAATTTCACGAAAAAATTCGTTTATAATTAACTACGTTAAAAGATAATAGAGTGAAAATAAAAGCTATAATTAATTGTAATGCGCAAAAAGTGTGCGAAAAAGTTAACAATATTGGAACAATGGATAGCAAACTGTGCATTGTTTATTTTCTGCCATCTAATAATATTAAAATTTGTTTTTGTTAATATACTTGCACATAATTTAATTATATAAAACTGCTTAAACTGATACTGTCAAAAAATAGCAAAAATCGGTAATTTTTGAGCAGTGTTGCCTACTAAAATTTGGTAAATTCAGCTAAATGCACGAAATTCTTGTGCATTACCAATTTGCATTAACGTTGGTCAAATGCGGTAGTAATGTAAATTAAGCCCGCTAATGCAAATTAGTGCGGTCGTCTAAATAAATATCTTTAGTTTCCACATCATTCACGGCATGAATATGTTTTAATCAACAGTTACACCGAAATGTTTTAAAGATAGTCTTGAATAGTAAAAGCACTAACTTTCATAATCTGTAAACCGGAGATAGTTGTATAAGACCTCTGGAACTCCAATCTCAGTGTCCTAGCTTAATGTCGTATTGTTTCCCAGTTTTACTAAGAAATTAAAGGCGGAGACGGTGAAACTCAGTCGCTTTTACTCATGGAGCTCCTGTGAGGTCGAAAGTTTTCTGATTGGTATTGAAAAGTCTTCATAATATATAAAAGAAACAACAATCTGTAGAACACAAATGTACTTTTATTGTTGTATATACTTGTAGTATGCCCCCGGTAGGCGAATTAAATGGAAAACGCTGAAACTATATGCAAATTCGCACTTTTTCCAAACGCCGATTGTTTGCTTTTTTTTCAGACTATGTATATACACTAGGCCGGGTCGATTTGTGGGGAGGGAAAAAAATCGCCCATTGCTCTATGAAAATCATATTCTAGGGATCAAAATAAGAAACTTTGCCGAAGGAACCATACCTCTGGTTTAAATTACCATTTCATTCTTATTACCTCTGAAAGTGAGGAGAACTAAAGCAATAACCACTATGGTATTTAAAAAAAAATAATAAGTGAAGTGACCATTCCAAATCAAAAAGTTTACAATGAATCCACCATCCTCTACACCGCAAGATGAAGCAACTACATCAACAACTATCGAAAACCCAATGAGTCATATACCCAAGCATGATGTTACTGTTTTTGGTGTGCCTACTGATTTGACTGATCTTAATTTACCAACCCATCTGGATATCTTGAGATATTATTTTTACTTAAGCGAACGTGCTAAAACAGAACAAAAAAAGTTTTCCCATAAATCATTCACTATTCAAGTACAAGATAAGTTGATTGGAATTTGGGAAAAACTTGGTATGGAAATAATGCTGAAAAAAAGTGTATCAAGAGCAAATCAAGAGAAGAAACAACACCCAACAATTTACAGAGTATGTAAAATCTCTGGAAACAATTTTTTACATTGGAACATGTAAATGTGATTTGAAGGTAGCTCCATGTGCATGCGGCTGGGTTCCCGAACGCCTCAAAGAATTCATGCACGATCAACATAATCAGAGAAGACTAACAATGAATGCATTTATGATGGAAACTGAAGAGCAAGGAGCAACGTCTATGTCATCAATGCCAACATACCAGGTTCAAGAAGATATGGATAGAAGCACAAGTTCACAATACACAGAGAGATACGATTGTTTTAACTTTGCCTTGGTATGTGACAGATTTGGTGTGCCTGACAGAGTAGCATCAGCATTAGGAACCGCTCTTTTGCAAGATTTTAAAATTAAAGATAAGCATGGGAAATCTCTCAACATGGATAAATCGAAAGTTCGCAGAGAAAAAGAGAAATGCAGACAAGAAGTGCTTCGCAAACGGTTAGATGATACCAATTTGTTGGCGTTTTCATTCGATGGCAGAAAAGATGATACTTTAACGATAGATAAAATTGATGAGAAGTATCATACTAGGATGGTAAAAGAACCTCATCTTGTTATTTTGAGAGAACCCAATTCTGAATTGATTGGTTACGTAAGACTGGAACATGAAACCGCTGAATACAAAACAACCAAATTAAATGGTTTTTTCAACGATAAAAATATATCACTGGATACATTAATTGAAATATGCACTGATGGTGAGCCAACAAACACTGGCCCACACGGTGGAATTATACGACGATTCGAATTGCTGTTAAAAAGACCATTGCATTGGTTTGTTTGCCTTCTACACTTCAACGAACTTCCGTTTCGGCATTTTTTTGAAGCTTTGGATAAATCAACCAGCACTGGACCAAGATCGGCAACCGGAAAACTGAGCCGTCAAATCGAAACTTATGAAACTGTTCCGGTAAGTTATTGCTATCACTCATTTATTATAATTGTCAACCATTTTTAATTATTTTATTATTATATATTTTTAGGTGGTGGACGCCTTCTAGAAAATTGAGTTGCAAAATATGCCCCCTGCTCCAGAAAAAAAAGAATTTTCCACCGATTCGATATGACATGGCCCATGCAATTTCTAGCGGCGTGGTTCCGGTGGATCTGGCTTACATCAAACCAGGGAAAATTGTACATTCTCGGTGGCTCACCAAGGCCGCTAGATTATTGCGATTATATGTGACAACGGAAAATCCTGATGCAAAATTAAGAATTCTGGTTGAATTTATAATTAAATGTTATGTGCCAATGTACTTCAATATCAAGTATTACAGCTCTGTCGTGTACGGCAGTGCATTATTTTTCAAGTTCATTGGTTGGTCACGATTTCTAGACACATGCTCACGAGTTTTTAGTGCTGTGCTTTAGATTAAACATGCGGATTGTTTTTTTTTTTTTGTTACAAATTTGCTTTTGTATGCTTTCTAAATATCAGCGCGATGTTTGCTTAGACGGGAGCATAAGGACCAGACGTATACGATGGAAAATATTTTAAATGTAGAGAGAATATTCACATATTTAGATACTCGTACTAAGTAAACAATTATATTCGCGAAATATCTGTGTGAATTTAAAAAAATGCAAAAAGAAATAGAGGATGGAGTCATGTGTAGAAGTTCACGCAAGTGAGGAAAGTTCTCTGATTGCCATTCACTTGGGAGTGGCCAGAAACGATTCTTTTGCATGTGACTCAAGCAGCTCACGACTTCCGGTCTTTGACCAAGTATCCTCTGGGTAGCCTAAGAACATCCGTTTGAAGGCGAGCTAACGTGAGAAGGCAAAACATCCCTTGCACAGGGTTGTGCGCTGTGTTTGGGACCCGCCATGTAAAACAAACACCCCCAATGAAAGGAAGCAACAAGCCTCGGATGAGAGACCCCCCTTTTGATGACGACCATGGCAAACGAAATAAGGACTACGAATTGAGGGCATGCACCTGGAATGTCCGGTCCCTTAACTGGGAAGGTGCCACTGCCCAGCTGGTTGATGTCCTCGTGAAAACAAAGGCTGACATCACCGCCGTCCAAGAAATGCGATGGACGGGACAAGGACAAAGACGAGTAGGTCCTTGTGACATTTACTACAGTGGCCATTTAAAGGAGCGCAGGTTTGGTGTGGCATTCGTGGTGGGAGAGAGACTCCGTCGCCGAGTACTATCATTCACCCCGGTGAATGAACGTCTAGCCACAATCCGCATCTAAGCGAGGTTCTTCAACATATCGCTGATTTGCGCCCAATCCCCGACGGAAAAGAAGGACGATGTGACGAAAGATGCCTTTTATGAGTGCTTGGAGCGCACTTATGAGAGATGCCCCCGCCACGATGTCAAAATCGTGCTTGGCGACTTCAACGCCAGGGTGGGCAAAGAAGGTATCTTTGGCACTACGGTCGGTAAATTAAGCCTCCACGACGAAACATCCCCAAATGGGTTGAGGCTGATCAACTTCGCCGGGGCCCGAAATATGGTTATCTGTAGTACTAGATTCCAGCATAAGAAGATACACCAAGCTACCTGACTGTCTTCGGATCGAAAAACCACCAACCAGATCGATCATGTTGTGATAGACGGAAGACACGTCTGCAGTGTTTTAGATGTTTGTGCGCTCCGAGGTCCTAACATCGACTCGGACCACTATATTGGCAGCCAAAATTTGCACCCGCCTCTGTGCAGCAAAAAACGCACGCCAACAAACACAATGAAGGTTCGACGTCGAGAAGCTGCAATCACAACAGACAGTCGAACTATTTTCTACTCGGCTTGCACTCCTGCTCTCTGAGAGCACTTGTCAACAACTCGGTATAAGGGAACTGTGGGACGGCATTTCAAACTCCTTACGTACAGCTGCAACCGAAACCATTGGTTTTCGGAAAGTGCAAAAGAACAGCTGGTACGACGAGGAGTGCCGTGTCGCAGCGGAGAGAAAACAGGCTGCCTACCTCGCAACGTTACGATCGACCACAACACGTGCGGGATGGGATGGGATTGATACCGAGAGTTGAAGAGGGAAGCGAGACGCATTTGCAGACAGAAGAAGAAAGAGGCCGAAATGCGTGAGCACGAAAAGCTCGATAAGCTGGCCGACAGGGGTAATGCTCGAAAATTCTACGAAAAGATGCGGCGACTTACAGAAGGTTTCAAGACCGGAGCATACTCTTGTAGAACCCCCCAAGGTGATCTAGCCACCGATGCCCAGAGCATACTTAAATTATGGAGGGAACACTTCTCCAGCCTGCTGAATGGCAGTGAACGCACAACACCAGGAGAAGGCGAACCCGATACCCCAATCGATGACGATGGAGCAGACGTTCCATTGCCCGATCATGAAGAAGTTCGAATAGCAATTGCCCGCCTGAAGAACAACAAAGCGGCAGGGGCCGATGGATTGCCGGCCGAGCTATTCAAACACGGCGGCGAATAACTGATAAGGAGCATGCATCAACTTCTTTGTAAAATATGGTCGGACGAAAGCATGCCCATCGATTGGAATCTAAGTGTGCTCTGCCCAATCCATAAAAAAGGAGACCCCACAATCTGCGCCAACTACCGTGGGATTAGCCTCCTCAACATCGCATATAAGATTCTGTCGAGCGTATTGTGTGAAAGGTTAAAGCCCACCGTCAACAAACTGATTGGACCTTATCAGTGTGGCTTCAGACCTGGTAAATCAACAACCGACCAGATATTCACCATGCGCCAAATCTTGGAAAAGTCCCGTGAAAGGAGAATCGACACTCACCACCTATTCGTCGATTTCAAAGCTGTTTTCGACAGCACGAAAAGGAGCTGCCGTTATGCCGCGATGATTGAATTTGGTATCCCCGCAAAACTAATACGGCTGTGTAAACTGACGTTGAGCAACACGAAAAGCTCCGTCAGGATCGGGAAGGACCTCTCCGAGCCGTTCGATACCAAACGAGGTTTCAGACGAGGTGATTCCCTATCGTGCGACTTTTTCAACCTGCTTCTGGAGAAAATAGTTCGAGCTGCAGAACTCAACAGAGAAGGTACCATCTTCTATAAGAGTGTACAACTGCTGGCGTATGCCGATGATATTGATATCATCGGCCTCAACACCCGCGCCGTTAGTTCTGCCTTCTCCAGACTGGACAAGGAAGCAAAAGAAATGGGTCTGGCAGTGAACGAGGGCAAGACGAAATATCTCCTGTCATCAAACAAACAGTCGTCGCACTCGCGACTTGGCTCCCACGTCACTGTTGACAGTCATAACTTTGAAGTTGTAGATAATTTCGTCTATCTTGAAACCAGCGTAAACACCACCAACAATGTCAGCCTAGAAATCCAACGCAGGATAACCAACAGGTGCTGCTTCGGACTAAGTAGGCAATTGAGAAGCAAAGTCTTCTCTATATCCTATTGGCGCCACGTTGCGAAAAGAAGAAACGACTGGCGTGCGGTTGTTAACTCGGCTATAATCGCATAAGCGGTACGCCAATTAAGAAGAAGAAGAAGAGAACTTTAAAAACTTTAAACCTAAAATTGGTGTAAGCGTTACTTCCTCTTCGCAACTCAGAAGTAGCGAAGTCAGTAGAAGTAGTAGAAGTCAAAAAATCTCTGATATTACAAACTTAATCATCATTGTAGCACCAACAGATAAAGTACCCTATAATCGTCTAATGTCGCTATGTTTCAAAACGATTTTCTCTTTCATGTTGAAGAGCTTGGGTAATTTGGCGATAAGACATAACAGTGCTTGGTGTGGTAGCACATTCCGAAATAGATGGTTTTTCTTCGTTTTTCTCATAGCATGAGAAGGGTTGAGACTCAATCATAGAGTACTCAAATTACAAAGGTGAAAACCATGAAGATCAGATGAATAAAACATAAGTCCACATACAACCTATAGTGTAGGCATAAGAATTCGAGTTATAACTTCCATGACCAAGGGTTTTCATTTATCACAAAAAAAAAATCTCTATCCAGAAGATAACCAGAAAAAAACAATTTGATGGTGACTATTCTATTGTAAATATCGTAAAGACAGTAAAGCCACCACACACCATTGTAATCCGCAACTCCTAAGCTTTAACAAAATACCCACTTTGAGCTTCGAACCCGGCCACAAACACAAATAAATCGACAAACCGTTCATATCTTGCTAGGAACCAATTATTAACGGGAAATCGAAAAGCGAATTTACGGCCAACTAATAAATTTCATTATGCTAAGCAGGTAGCTTTAGGGCACAGTATGCAGCAGCTACAGAACGCTAAGGACGAATGTAGAAGACCTATAAAGGTGTGTTTGTTTGGTTTCAACCAGCGCATTGTTGTGGTGCTGCGTTGTCTTTGGCAGTTAGCAGTTTGCACAGTTTTCTCTTTTAACTTACTTACAGACAATATCATAAGTGCTCGTGGACATGGACGTATTGGCCTTATATGTGAACTTATTGCCAAAAAATACACTTATGTATAGTATGTGCGCATACAAGTTTGTTGTTATATCGGGTATGCATGTAGTAGAGAATATGTATTTGAACGTATGTGCAATTTAATATATAAATATAGCTGTGTGTAAATCGCACAAAGGTGCAACACAACCGCACTCGCATATATACAAACATATATTGACAAATATTCTTCTGCTGCCTTCTTCCGTTTTCATCCACATTTTCCTTATGAGGTTGTACGTGAGCGCTTGTATATGCACCATACGTATATGCGCGTGGGTATGTGTATGTGTTTGCTTATTTCCAGCATCCGGTTGGTAAAACTGTCAGGTGAACAATCGCAAAATTCGCCCGTAAAGTTCTACAACAAAAGTTAGATAGCTATTAAATCGTACGTGTATTGGTTAAAAATTATCACTTTTGCTTTATTTGTGTACGCGTTTGTGTCCGAGTTGAAATTTGCTCTATTCGCCACCATTAAGCCAATAACTTTGCTGTTTTTTTTTAATTTTGTCTGCAGGCGTTAGGTGCCCAGTGTGGCAAGCAACACTTGTATGAGTGCAGTAGCAGTTGTTCCAAACATACATGCACACATATATTAAATCCATATAACCTACTGTCTACTTATTTACATCCATTATTTTCTCAATCCATGAGTGACTGACAACTTTCACTCGCTCTCTTGTCTTTTGCCAGCCTTCATTCTAAATCCTTGTGCTGAAAGCTGTCTAACACGTCCTGTCCGAAACTTTCGTTGTCTTTATCACTTGGACGGCTCCTATACTTCCCATACATTCATCTACACGCAAACATATACAGCTTAACAGCTTAAATGGTTTTTTTTTTCATTATTTATTTTTAGTGTCTCGTCCAGCTTTTGAGCAGAATTGAGTTCGTTTCTTGATTGCCAATAAATGACATATAAAAGGTTAAAATAAATAAATAAAGTGAAATTAAATGCCAGTATTCCGTTAAATATCTTGAAACACAGAGAAGTATATGACTACATAAGGTGCGTAAGAAGCGTTGAATTTGACAGATCACGTGGGATTTCAGACATGTATGTCAAAGAGAAAGATGCTCAGTATGCTTTGACATTTCATCATGAATAGACTTACTAACGAGCAACGCTTGCAAATCATTGAATTTTATTACCAAAATCAGTGTTCGGTTCGAAATGTGTTTAATCGACAAATTTTGTTCAGCGATGAGGCTCATTTCTGGTTGAATGGCTACGTAAATAAGCAAAATTGCCGCATTTGGGGTGAAGAGCAACCAGAAGCCGTTCAAGAACTGCCCATAGCATCCCGAAAAATGCACTGTTGGGTGTGGGTTTTGTACGCTGGTGGAATCATTGGACCGTAATTTTTCAAAAAAAGGGAGGCTGTTTGACGCAATACGTTACGGTGAATGGCGATCTCTATTGTTTCGGATGCTAACAAACTTTTTGTTACCAAAAATGGAAGAACTGAACTTGGTTGACATGTGGTTTCAACAAGATGGCGCTACATGCCACACAGCTCGCGATTCTATGGCCATTTTGAGGGAAGACTTCGGACAACAATTCATCTCAAGAAATGGACCCGTAAGTTGGCCACCAAGATCATGCGATTTAACGCCTTTAGACTATTTTTTGTGGGGCTACTTCAAGTCAAGTCTAAAGTCTACATAAATAAGCCAGCAACTATTCCAGCTTTGGAAGACAACATTTCCGAGGAAATTCGGGCTATTTCCGGCCGGAAAAATGCTCGAAAAAATTGCCCAAAATTGGACTTTCCGAATGGACCACCTAAGACGGAGCCGCGGTCAAACATTTAAATGAAATTATCTTCAAAAAGTAAATGTCTTGAACCAATCTAAACGTTTCAAATAAAGAACCGATGAGATTTTGCAAATTTTTATGCGTTTTTTTTTTTTTTTAAAGTTATCAAGCTCTTAAAAAATCACTTTATATGACTACATAAGGTGCGTAAGAAGCGTTGAATTTAGGATAATGGCGGCAGCAATTCATATAAGAGTTAGGTATTATAATGTACAGTTTGTCACCAACAAAGATCTCAACGAAATGTAGATTGGCTAGCCTAATACAATAATCCTTTAATATTTCTTGCTGCTTTGATTAACTGATATACCACAAATGAATTGAAGGAGTTCAAGGTAGCAACTTTCATGTCCGAACACAAGCTCTATCGAGAGAAATATCTCAACCATGGATTGAGAACATTCTAACAATACGACAAAAAATAACGGTAAGACAATATTTGAATGCAGCTCATGGTCTAAATTGTCAATATTCCATAGGCCTAGAGTGAGGTTGAACTAAGTATGGTCACGGTAGCAGAAAACACATATTTTAAGAAACTATCTCCCGATTTGAGTAGGCGGTCACTGACACACATAGTCTAGCAAAAATGAAAATCTGTTTGCCGTACAAAACCACCGTAAAAAGCAGAAGTATGAATGGGAGAGAATGAGAAACATACTATAATACACATAACACTTTTATTAATTGTTGGCGATAGTACAAAGTGATCGATTAATAGTAGTGATGTTCTTCAACATGATATTCAGTCACTTTTATGACATTAAGATCTGGCCTTAAACTAATTATATACGCGATATCTGCAACAT
>NC_064305.1:37710814-37744337 GCF_023373825.1 Bactrocera dorsalis
GCGAAACTTTTACGAGTATTCTAGTAAGTTCAAAACCCAAAACCATTATTTTTTTTATACTTTTTTGAAATAGGTCAAGCTTTCAGATCTTATCTGCATATCTCAGCTATTTCTAATATCTTAATAAAAAGACTAGAAAAATAGAAGACTAGAGAATTAAAATCTGGTTAGAAAGAAAATTCCTTTAACGTACCCACCTTCAAACACTAGCCCGTCTGTTGCCTTTGTCTTATTGTTTTTGATACAATGGTTTTTGTTTTTGTTTATTTGGTGTGTGTCCCTTTATAAGCAATGGAAAGCTATAAACTTGTTTACACTTAAATGGGTAGTTTATTAAAACAACACGACATTTAAAATACCCTAGCAGAGTCACTGATGGGCACCATCATATTCGTGCATATCAGGTTAATTCGCGAAGGTAGCAATAAGAGTATTCGAAGATACAGAAATTTCTGGCATAGGTTACCCACTTTTGACGGCTCACAACACACTTTTTGCCAGCGTCAACAAGCAGGAAGAATAAATCTACTGCACAATATATATTCACTTTTATATAATGGTTTACCTGTGCTTATAAATCTTCTTCTCTTTACCATACTTCTATATCAAACTGTTTGATTTGTAAGAATCAAACTTGTTAAACTCCAACAAAGAATTTTTGGTCTACCTTCCGCTGGTGGGGGGATTTCAAATAAAGTCCTTTAGTCGAGCTGAGAATATTTCAGTTCTAGTTTTTAGTTATAAATTTGGAAACCTTATATACTATTTTAAAAAGTCTAAACTTATAAAATCTAATTCATATATATACATATATTTACAGCACACAATTGGGGTTTGTTTTTTAACTATACAATACTATACATGTGTGTGTGTGTGTGTGTGCTGTCATAGAAAGTTATACTTTAAATTTCTTGTTTTGGGTTTTTTTCAAGTGCACCTGTGCATTTCTAATCAATTGCCCAAACCTAAGTAAGTATGTATGTTTAGTAGATTTTTCTTGATTGCATGCGTGTCACATATTAATGCATGCGTGCCTCAAATATGTTTGTATGCTGCATAGCAATGCATACAATTTTTATGTGTTTATTTTATGTATATGTGTATGTAGGGTCAATATATTTAAACATAGATATCTATTACTAGTGGACTGTATTATTACAATAGCTAGATTATTTCTTATCTTATTTAACATTAAAATTAATAACGATTTAAGTATAATATTGTTGTTCCTTGCCTGGCAGCCCAACGAACATGAACCTTCAATTTTTTTGAACATTTCCCCTCCCGGCGGCGGACAAAATATTAACTTTTACAATTTGTGATCGTGTCATGTTTCCGCCCCAAACTAAGTGACGTTCACGACATGACTACGAGCCTTTCTATGTTGAAATTAAGTTTGTTCATCACTATTTCTGCAAATTCGTTACAACGGTTATCCTGCTGACTTTTCCATACTTTTCACATCTAGACGACCGCAACAGTGGGGCAGCTCTGATACTCTAGTACATTTCTGGAAAAAAATAGAAGGAGTGGTCCGTCCACAATGAAACTTCTGCAGAAAAAATTCTTCTCTGGACTAAATTAAGAAATTTTTTGAAAAAAATCTTGGACAAAAACCGCCCACTTGCCACAAGCCCACCTCCCATATAAACTGCAATTGCCAAAATTTTTATTTTTGGGAAACCTAGGGGACTTTGAAAATTCGGGGACACTTCTTAATAGAGTTCTCCTGATGAAAAAAAAATTTACACTTAAACCGCAAAGTGGGCGTTATTTATAACTTTAACCTTGATAAAAAAGTCCAATATTAAGATGCAACGGTTTTAAATTGAATATGTAACAAGGGTAAAAATTGTGATTAGTTTTTATTTGTAATAGTTATTACATGCAAGCACCATATCTTGAACAATGGCGATCTAGTTCTAAGGAAAATTTTTGTTTCGAATTGACGCCTTAAGCTACTTTGTGTAAGGATCCGAAGTTATGAGAAGTCTGTTGATAGACATTAGTATTTGTGGATATTCGATCACCCTTTCTCGAAAACATCCATCGATACTTTCCTGTATGTCGTTGTTTCCTTCTGGCTTCCCCTCGGCTTCCTCTCTGAAAGCATTCCCTATTGGTTATACGGCTAGCAATCCCGTATATCCTTACCATGCATTAGTTCTTTTGTGCACCAGTAACAGGATAATAAAAACCTACCACTTAATTTTTGTACGAAACAGTTTCGCAAGTGTCCGACGTAGATAATTTAAATTTGTCACTATCAATTTTTTCGCCACATGTAATTATTTTGAAGAATAATCCTGAATCGCGATCGATAAGGTCATTCATTGACGCCAGTAATAATCCGCAAGCCATTTGTGATGGTTTAAAAAAAAAAAAGCCTTGACTGTGTTCCCGTCGTTAGAAGTTCCTGTACCTTGTTTGAACAAAATCAAACTTCGCAACCGCATTTTTAATCTTTAAAGGCCGCTTATATTTTTAATTTCTTTTGTATTTTAATTTCTTCTTTGTTTTGCGCAGGTTGCAGCCCATTTCTGAAATGGTAAATTATAAGAAGGAGAATGCATTCCCATAAACTTGATTCTAGCATCTCGCATGATAAGGATGGAAAATTCCCAATTCACATGCATCAGGTTTAAATGTTTTTCATGGAAACTAACTCTAAGTTTGTTCATGTTCCAGTTAGGTTTCCGCTACCCACAAATGTAGCATACTGCTGCTGCAGTAGTATGTGTCAACTATCCTGAGCGGTTTTACCATCCAGCATTGTTTAAAAAGGAGCTTGTGTAATACATTAATTTCCTTGCCCTTTACATGAGCGCCTGAAAGTATACTACATTTTTTTTGTTGCTTTTTGACCATTTGTATGAAATATTGGAAGCGACTTTTGAAAATTAAAACATCGATGTTACTAAAAGGGACGGTAATTGCGGGTTGTTTTTTTTTTTAATAGAAAGTACAGACTTGGAACTTTCATTTTTTTATAGTAAGAGGGCTTAAGCAAGGGCAAAGCACATAAAGTTTTTTTTTCCATAAAAAAATGAAAAAGTTGATATTTTTTAGTATAATTTTTTGAAAAAAATTATAAAAATTAGCTTCCTTTGCCAATTTCAATAAATCTTTTTTTTTATATAACAAACCATAGGTGCTATATTTTACAACTAAAAAATAAAAGGAAAAGTCATAAGCTACAAACTTACACACCAAAAAAAAATCTTTATTTGCGACAATAATTTAAATCTGATTGTTCATGAATATACTTTCCGTCAGACTTCTGTTAGTTTTTTTAAAAACGATAAAATTTTCACTTTTATAAAAAACAGTGTTGAATTTTTCTTATCGCAATATTTCGTTAACAAACCAAAACACAGTAAAGTTTTGAAATTGGAAAGTGGAAAAAAATCCTATTTCTTTTCTTCCGCCGAAATGCCACTGTGCGACGGTTGTACCTTTGATGTGACAACTTCTTTTTTTGTAATTTTAGTGGATTAACCTCTTCACTGGCATTTCGCCTTTCGGTAATGGGTCTGTATGTGTTTGAATTGGGTAGACATGTGCCATCCGTTTTCGTCTTTCTTGGCCTTTGGATTCAGTACTCTGCCATCTTTCCATTGTCATAGCCCCATCCGTCAACGACTTTAATTGTCTTGTCCCTTCATTTGGCTCTTAACATGCCGGTTTCCAGATCCATTTCTTTCATCTGTAAAAAGATAACATCTTGCCACTACTTCCTCCGAATAAAGTGAGAGGACTCTCCCGGGAGAATAAAATTACCTGTTAACGTCTCTTCTCTTCCCGTGGTAGCTCTCCAATATATCCTTTTGCACTCTTTTGTTTTTGTCCATTTGATTTTACTTTCGAAGAAAGATTCCTTCTCCTTCTCCGACTTGGATATCCAGCTCTGACCTTCAACATCTCATTGTTTGATTCAAGCAAGATATTTTGCTCTGGCAAAGAACGACACGTTCCTCAGCAATCACGCATTTAGCTCCTCATTATGTTTAGGTCAACTTGGAAATTCTCCTTCTTTTTAAACTCCAACAACACAATGCAAAACTATCCGATCTTCACCTTTCAGACGCGCCAGTTCCGAACATACTGGAGTTGCGTGGCGAACTAATGCCACTGCTGCGATCCAGGCTCTCGTTAAAGCTGGTGCTTGCTGAGGATCGTTAAAAACCGAAATCTCATCTGCGACAGATTTTAACTTGTCAACGCAACTCGCCGTTTCCCCTATTCTCATTGGAAGCCTCTAAGCTCATTGAGTTTCCTTTGGGCAGCGCTTGCACTCGTTCATTCAAGTCATGTTCGCCGTTCCTGTGGCCGCCTGGAAGCGGGCGGCGTTAGGCAATTTTACTGCTAGTAAAATTTTTCACGCAAACTCTTTGCTCGGAAATCGCCAATAAATTGAAAACGCTCTTTTAATTTGAGTTCGCGTTGTTCGGCTTCAATCGAGTTGTTGTTGCTTTTGTGAAAGTTTGTTATCAATTTCTTAAGCGATACGAATCGAGTGTGTACGCTTATGTACCACAGCTTGTGCTTCCAGTTGTGACATCGAAGTGCTGCGAAATGTTTCTTGAGCAAAAAGCTTGGTAATAGTGGTATGGAGACTTGTTTGGCGTGTGCCTTCTCCATTTCTGTGGTTTTGAGATCGATTTTGGTAGCTGCCCTCAGAACTCGTTTTCTATACATCTTTTTTCTTTTGTTACAAAAATTATTTGTTTAGTTAATGTATACACTATTTCAATATACTTGCTGGTCTAAGTCTTCCACGTTCCGTTTTATAATTCGTTAAGTACGGTATTCCACATAGTTCTTCATAATCCTTTTCTAATAACCTCCACATAGTTCTAATGTTGGTTTCACAAGTTTCCTAGCACTTTTTCAGTGGTGCTAAGAACCTAAATTCATTTTTCCGTTCATCGATGTAATATCGAAGACTGGTGTGCTCTATTTTGCATTCTCTGCACTAGAGCTTCAGTCTTTTGGTCTTTTACTTTAGACATGTCCCGCAATGTTTTCGACATTTTTAATTAATATTTTTTACTAAGCTGTTCTTATTCCTCTTAAAAAAAAATAGTTGGAGGTTTATTGTTTTTTGGTCGCATGGTTGGAGAGCACTATGCTGTGGCCTCGATTCACAGCCGCTGAATCTATAATTTTTTTTTTAAATAAACAGTTTTACACAGCGTTTAGTTTTTCGTACTAAAAACGGCTTATGTTATCAAATGACTATGCGTGAATATGGGACCCGTCTTACCATTTCTGTATTCAATTGCCTCTATATCGTCATGTATAATAGGACTTTTACATATATTGCCTGTATTTTCTTTCATACAGGTCTTACTGCGTGGCCTGTAATTTATCCTTATACAGGTCATTCAATTTTGGCTCGAGCCACCAATTCCAGCTCGAAGGACCAAATGTTTGAAAATTATATATCAAACTGTGTGATTTGTAAGATCCACTTTTTAAACTCAACAAAGATTTTAGTAATTCCTTACCACTGGTGGTGGGAATTAAAAAAACGTCCTTTAGTTCAGCTTAGAGTATTTTCATTCTATGTTTTATTTATAAATTTGGAAACCTTATAATAATATTTTAAAAGTCTAACTTATCTAATTAAATATATATACATATATTTTCAGCACACCACTTGGGGTTGTGTTTTACTATACAATACAAGACATGTGTGTGTGTGTGTGCTGTCCTAGAAGTATAAAATTTATATTGCTTGGTTTGGGTTGGTTTCAAAGTGCACATGTGCAAATTAATAGATTGTTTTTTATTTTCGAGTAGCCACGGTCAACTGCCTGTGGTCGACTGCCGTTATTCCTTTATTATCTTTTTTTTCCTTAAATACAATAATTTGGTTGAAGCCTAGATACAAATAGTTAATCTTACATTCTAGGAAGTATATCTACAATCCACTTGAGATAGGGACATATGTAAGGACATATGTTTCAAGTGGAAAGATTCATCTTACAATCTATATATTTATACTTTTTGGACGCCACCTAAGGCGGACAGTATTACAAAAGTACATATAATGTTTAAATACGGACCATATGGGTCATAAGTGTCATGTTACATATTTATGACAGATAAAGAATATGTTCATGTAAACATGAACTGGTGGTATTAACTCCCCCCACCGTCTAAATTGAAGCGTCCCGATTCAAAGGGATATAGTACGTTGATGCTATTGACTATTTTATCAATTTAAACAGTTCGCATGTTAAAATCTTAATTTATATGTACAAATTTATTTAAATTTGACTCCTAGATACATTTTTATATAATCGTTTGACTTAGAATTTATTTTTTGATTGAAGTCTGTTTAAATGTGACAACTTTTAGACAAAAATTTTCTTTTTCTTGCATATTGTGTTAAATGAGTTAAGCATCCACCCCTCTACTCGGTATTAACTGGCTGCATCCTAAGCTACATCGCATTTCCCACAGCTGAGGCATTACAACACACCTTTTAAATTTGGGGTTTCAATAGTTTTGTTAATCTAATTGTTAAAATAAAAAAAAAAAAAAAAAAAAAACCAAAATGGTATGATAAATTAAAATTTGAGACACTTTTAATCATTAAGTCCTTCGAGCCTCACAGAAAGGCACCAGTGGAAAAACAAAATCCATAAAACACATAATAATTATGTATATCTGGTGCGGTTAAACAAGCAAAAAATAAAAAACAGGTGTTGCAATGAAAAAAGCGCACAAAAGTGCAGTGACTCTAAACAAACAAAAAAAAAAAAAAACACAAAACCAAGTTCGGTACAAAAGGTGCAGAAACTAACAAAAATATAAAAGAAAAACAAAACACTGTGCAACGAATTGAAAAAAACAAACATAATAAAACCCATTACTTCAACAAACAAAAAACAATAAAATACCACAATCGGAGCGCGAAAACTTATAATATAAAAACAAATATAAAGACATAAAACAAAATAGTGTGGCTGGAACGAAAAAACAAAAGCGGCGGAGACAAAAACATTAACTTACAAAAACAAAATACATCGGACTGGGTTTACAAACACAAAAAAAAATTAATCGGGCGAGAAAAGTGAAAGCACCTAACACAATAACACAAACGAAAAGTGTGGTGAAGTTACAAAAATAATAACTAATATATTACCAGCAAAAGACAAACATATACAACAACAGACAAAAAAGATAAAAAGTAGCGGTGGAGCAAAACAAAAAAAGTGTGGCGACTCGACAAAAATACATACAGATAGGAATGCAATAACCAAAACTGAGACAAATCTACATAAAACAAAAAACACAACAGTGCAAGACAATAGAAACTGCAATACATCGGGCGCGAAATACAAAATTAAAGTACTATTTCGCGAGAGTAATCGCAAGAAAATACATAACTATTTACAAAGAGCGGTCGCGAATTAACAAAACAGAAACTGAAAACATCAAACACCAACAAGAACAGCAAAGGACTTGGAGAAAAAGGCAAAGGCTCAAGCACAAGCACAAGCCCACACTCAACGTACAAATATTCCACATACATAACCGCATAGTTCCCCAAAACCCCATGGCGGAAATCAACGGTGAGTTGTAATCGATTCCCATTTTAATATTTATATATTCGCTTTTATGTATGTTGCAAAAGCAAAACATTAGAATTGTATTTCTAACCAAAATTCCGTTGGTATAAAAAAAAAAGAAAAAAAGAAAAAAACGATCACCAAAACTGTTTTGTTCGGTTTAGTTGCCGGTAAAAACCGAAATACTGCTACCAAACAAAACAGTTTGGTTATATACACAAATTCTTGATGACCGATAAATGCTTCAAGTTTTGTTAACTTTGCAAGTACAAACTTGCAATATGCTCTGACTATACCCCCTAAGTTTTACAAAATAATAACGGGGATTGCATAAACTGAGTAAGCAAAGGCACAAATTTATAATCAGAATTATAACATAAAAAACCAACAAAGTAGAGAGAGTCAAAAACTACAAACCTAGCGCCTTTAATTTTTTTCAATTCCGTTTTCTGCGCTCTCGTCTCGAACATATGTACATATATAATATTCAAAGATAATTTGTACGATATGTATAGAACTACATACTTAATAAAGTCTCAAAATATCTACCATATTAACCACATATTCAAATCTTCAAAGTCCGTATTGGCTGACTACTTACTCGGCAATACCTCTTGTTCCTTGGCAAACAAAAACAAGCAAGGATTGCATACAAAAAGCGAATTTGATCTCTTTATCGAGCCTCCTTCAATTGCGATTAATATAACCATACTCATAAGCACACTAAAACTTCGTGCATACTTATGTATAGAGCGAATTGATCTCCTCAGCGAGCTCTCAATTGCACAAAACATAAGCACATCCCTACTTACATACACACAAGTCCAAGTATTAGTGGTGGAACCTAAATACTAACATAAGGACGTAAAAGGTGTAATAAAGTAAAAGTGCGGATATTTTCAAACTTAAAGCTAAAGTAAAAAATAAACAATATAATATTATTTTGCACAAAAAATGGTTAATAACGAAAAAAATCGTAATACACCTGCAGCAGCTTTACGCTCAAAACAGGCTTTTAAATTCATATTTCATGAAAGTGACAGTTTTAACAAGATACTGCAACTAGATTTGCCTACCTCACCGATTCAATGAAAGACTCTGAATCGTTTTATTAGAAATCAAACAATCAAAAAATCTTACAAATTTTTGGACTCGCTTCCAAGCGGCTCAATGACGCCATTCTAATTCTGACTGATTCAGATACACACAATTTCAAATCCTCGGCTTAACGCAATATACGAAAACTGCTTAGACCAGTAACGAAGAAACAAAAGCGATGATCTTCGATCAATTAAAACTCATTAAAGCAATTTGCACCTACTCCCCAACAGTGGAGTAGAGCTGCCACACATAAAAAGTCAAAGGCAAGTTCCGGCATCCAAAATACCTTCGAGTTTGGCCGCCATGTGACACAGAAACATTCTATGGAGGTTTTATGAAGAATGGGCCGTTCCTTTCCGGGACATGTTTTTACAGCCGTCTACATCAACCATACCAAAATTCTTACAAGCGCAAAAATTGTATCACCTCCGATACAAAACAAAAGGTTCAAGCAGGCGTCATAGTAAAAACAGTTCGCTCTTAATGACGATAATTTCAATTTGGCTTGGGAAGCTCTAAAAGCAAGATACGAAAATGAAAGAATACTGGTCGATAAACATGTAACGACACTGATGAACTTGCCAAAAATTAAGAAAGAAACAAGTATAGAATTCATCAAACTAGAATCTACTGTTTCGAATTGTTTGTCGGTTCTATCGACATTAAATATTCCCACAGACAGCTGGGACCCAATTCTGGTAAACATTTGCACCGCCGCATTACCAGAAAAGTCGTTACTTCTATGGGAGCAATCGCTCTCATCACGAAAAAAGTGCCCAACGTGGCAACAAATGAAAGATTTTCTCACCACCCAATATGAAATTGCGGAAAGGTTAGAAGAAAAAATAATCAAACCTAAGAACAACACGACCAAAATGGAAGCTTAAATAGACCCCAAGTTAGGAACAAAAACAATCCAAACAAAAACTTTTACAAAACGCAATCGTTCACATCCGAACTGAAAAAACAAACGTCATGCGAACTATGTAAAAGAGGGCATAGGCTTATATCTTGCGAAAAGTTTAAAGACTTAAAAGTTAACGACCGAAATAATTTTGTCAGGTCAAAAAGACTTTGCACAAATTGCCTCTCACATGCGCACACATATAAAAATTGTAAAAGCAAATTCAATTGCATCTATTGCCATAAAAGGCATCATTCTATGTTGCACTTAAATAACTATCCCATCTCACCCTATACAAGCGCTAATAAATCAAGAACCACGGGATTAATTGCAAACACAAATCCCGAAAACCAAAATTTTAATAATAGCCAAGAGACACCATGCTCAAAGGCACAAAAAGTTCAAACGCTGCACAGCGAGATACAAAGTGGACTAGTTACAGAACTAGTTACCACCATACCAACTCAAGTTGGGGATAAATTACAAAATTTAAGGAAACTTCCATTAACAAACAAAACTATAAAAGATCAGTATTGTGAGCACTTCTCTAAAGCCTCAAATACTCGATCAAATAATGGCCGGTACGTCGTACGACTACCACTAGAGCCACAATTTTGCAATGCCCCACATAAAGGTAGAAAAAGCAAGGTCAGATTCCCTCTGACAACCACATATAAAAACACAAAAATATGTTCGTAACCTTTCGACCCCGCAGGATGGCTTTCGCCAATAATGGAAAAAACAAAGCTACTTGTGTAAGGATCCGAAGTTATGAGAAGTCTGTTGAAGACATTAGTATTTGTGGATATTCGATCACACTTTCTCGAAAACATCAATCGATACTTCCTGTAGTCTTTGTTTCTGGCTTCCTCGGCTTCCTCTGAAAGCATTCCTATTGGTAATACGGCAGCATCCATTATATCCTTACCATGCATTAGTACTTTGTGCACAGTAACAGGATAATAAAACCAACCATAATTTTGTACGAACAGTTTCGCAGTGTCCGACGTATATAATTTAAATTTGTCACTATCAATTTTTTCGCCACATGTAATTATTTGAAGAATTATCCTGAATCGATCGATAAGGTCTTCATTGACGCCAGTAATATCCGCAACCATTTGTGGGTTTAAAAAAAAAGCCTTGACGTGTTCCCGTCGTTAGAAGTTCCTGTACCTTGTTGAACAAAATCAACTCGCAACCGCATTTTATCTTTAAAGGCCGCTTGTATTTTTAATTTATTTTGTATTTTAATTTCTTTGTTTTGGAAGGTTGCAGCCCATTTCTGAAATGGTAAATTATAAGAAGGAGAATGCATTCCATAAACTTGATTCTAGCATGTAAGGATGAAATTCCCAATTCACATGCATCAGGTTTAAATGTTTTCATGGAAACTAACTCTAAGTTGTTCATTTCAGTAGGTTTCGCTACACAAATGTAGCATACTGCTGCTGCAGTAGTATGTGTCACTATCTGAGCGGTTTTACCATCCAGCATTGTAAAAAGGAGCTTGTGTAATACATTAATTTCCTTGCCCTTTACATGAGCGCCTGAAAGTATACTACATTTTTTTGGCTTTTTGACCATTTGTATGAAATATTGGAAGCGACTTTTGAAATTAAAATCGATGTTACTAAAAGGGACGGTAATTGGCGGTTGTTTTTTTTTTTTAATAGAAAGTACAGACTTGGAACTTTCATTTTTTTATAGTAAGAGGGCTAAGCAAGGCAAAGCACATAAAGTTTTTTTCCATTAAAAAATGAAAAGTTGATATTTTTTAGTATAATTTTTGAAAAATTATAAAAATTAGCTTCCTTTGCCAATTTCAATAAATCTTTTTTTTTATAAACAAATAGGTGCTATATTTTCACTAAAAAATAAAAGAAAAGTCATAGCTACAAACTTACACACAAAAAAAAAAATCTTTATTTGGACAATAATTTTAATCTGATTTTATTGAATAACTTTCCGTCGACTTCTGTTAGTTTTTTTAACTATAAAATTTCACTTTTTATAAAAAACCTTGTTGAATTTTTCTTATCCAAATATTTCTTTACAAACCAAAAACATTAAAGTTTTGAAATTGGAAAGTGGAAAAATCCTATTTCTTCCGCCGAAATGCCACTGTGCGACGGTGTACCTTTGATGTGACACTTCTTTTTTTGTAATTTAGTATTAACCTCTTCACTGCATTCGCCTTTCGGTAATTGTTGTATGTGTTTGATTGGTAGACATGCCATCCGTTTCTTCTTCTTGGCCTTTGGATTCAGTACTGCATCTTCCATTGTCATAGCCCCATCGTCAACGACTTTAATTGTCTTGTCTTCATTTGGCTCTTCATCAGGCGGTTCCAGATCCATTCTTTCATCTGTAAAAAGATAACCCTCTTCCCTACTTCCTCCGAAGTGAGGACTCTCCCGGGGAATAAAATACCTGTTAACGTCTTCTCTTCCCGTGGTAGCTCTCCAAGATTCCTTTTGCTCTTTTGTTTTGTCATTGATTTTACGAAGAAAGTCCTTCTCCTTCTCCGACTTGATATCCAGCTCTGACTTCAACATCTCATTGTTTGATTCAAGCAAAGATATTTTGCTCTGCAAAACGACACGTTCCTCAGCATCACGCATTAGCTCCTCATTATGTTTAGTCAACTTGGAAATCTCCTTCTGTTTTAACTCCAACACACAATGCAAACTATCCGCTTCACCTTTCAGACGCGCCAGTTCCGACATACTGGAGTTGCGTGGCGAACTAATGCCACTGCTGCGATCCAGGCTCTCGTTAAAGCTGTGCTGTGAGGATCGTAAAACCGAAATCTCATCCTGCGACAGATTTAACTTGTCACGCAACTCGCGTTCCCTATTCTCATTGGAAGCTCTAAGCTCATTGAGTTCCTTTGTCAGCGCTTGCACTCGTTCATTCAAGTCATGTTCGCGTTCTGTGGCCGCCTGGAAGCGGGCGGCGTAGGCAATTTTACTGCTAGTAAATTTTTCACGCAACTCTTGCTCGGAAATCGCCAATAAATTGAAACGCTCTTTTAATTTGAGTTCGCGTTGTTCGGCTTCATCGAGTTGTTGTTGCTTTTGTGAAAGTTTGTTATCAATTTCTAAGCGATACGAATCGAGTGTACGCTTATGTACCACAGCTTGTGCTTCCAGTTGTGACTCGAGTGCTGCGAATTTTTCTTGAGCAAAAGCTTGGTAATCGGAGAGACTTGTTTGTGCCTTCTCCATTTCTGTGGTTTTGAGATCCATTTTGAGCTGCTCAGCTCGTTTTCTATCATCTTTTTCTTTTGTTACAAAAATTATTGTTTAGTTAATGTATACACTATTTCATATACTTGCTGTTCTAAGTCTTCCACTTCCGTTTTATAATTCGTTAAGTACGGTATTCCACATAGTTCTTCATAATCCTTTTCTAATAACCTCCACATATTTCTAATGTGGTTTTCACAAGTTTCTAGCACTTTTTCATTGGTGCTAAATAAATTCATTTTCCCTTCATCGATGTAATATCGAAGACTGTGTGCTCTATTTTGCATTCTCTGCACTAGAGATTCAGTCTTTTGGTCTTTTACTTTAGACATGTCCGCAATGTTCGACATTTTTAATTAATATTTTTTACTAAGCTGTTCTTATTCTTTAAAAAAATAGTTGGAGGTTATTGTTTTGGTCGCCTGGTTGACCTTGCTGTGCCTCGATTCACAGCCGCTGAATATATAATTTTTTTAAATAAACAGTTTTACACAGCGTTTAGTTTCGTACTAAAACGGCTTATGTGATCAAATGAATATGCGGGAATATGGACCCGTCTTACAATTTCTTATTCATTTGCCTATATATATTCATATATAATAGGACTTTTACATATATTGCCTGTATTTTCTTTCATACAGGTCTTACGTGCCTGTATTTTCCTTATACAGGTCATTCTTTGGCTGAGCCAACAATCCGGCTCGAAGGACCAAATGTTTGAAATTATATATCAAACTGTTTGATTTGTAAGATCAAACTTAAACTCAACAAAGATTTTAGTAATCCTTACCACTGGTGGGGGGAATTAAAAAACGTCTTTAGTCGAGCTGAGAGTATTTCATTCTAGTTTTATTTATAAATTTGGAAACCTTATATACTATTTTAAAAGTCTAACTTATCTAATTAAATATATATACATATATTTTCAGCACACCACTTGGGGTTGTTTTTAACTATACAATACAATACATGTGTGTGTGTGTGTGCTGTCATAGAAGTATAATTTATATTGCTTGGTTTGGGTTGTTTTCAAGTGCACATGTGCAAATTAATAGATTGTTTTATTTTCGAGTAGCCACGGGCAACTGCCTGTGGTCGACTGCCGTTTTCTTTATTATCTTTTTCTTAAATACAAAATTTGGTTAAGCCTAGATACAAATATTAATCTTACATTCTAGGAAGTATATCTACAATCCACTTGAGATAGGACATATGTAGGACATATGTTTCAAGTGGAAAGATTCATCTTACAATTATATATTTATACTTTTGGACCACCTAAGGCGGACAGTATTAGCAAAGTACATATAATGTTTAAATACGGACCATATGGGTCATAAGTGTCATGTAACATGAACTGGTGGTATTAACTCCCCCACCTCTAAATTGAAGCGTCCCGATTCAAAGGGATATAGTACGTGAGGCTATTGACTATTTTATCAATTTAAACAGTTCCATTTTAAAATCTTAATTTATATGTACAATTTATTTAAATTTGACTCCTAGATACATTTTATATTATCTTTGACTTATAATTATTTTTTGATTGAAGTCTTTTTAAATGTGACAACTTTTAGACAAAAATTTCTTTTTCTTGCATATTGTTTAAATGAGTTAAGCATCCACCCCTCTACTCGGTAAAACTGGCGCATCCTAATGCTACATCGCAAGTCACCACAGCTGATGGCATTACAACACACCAGTTTAATTTATAGTTTTGTTAATCTATTGTTAAAATAAAAACAAAATGTATGATAAATTAAATTTGATACACTTTTAATCATGGTCCTTCGAGCCTCACAGAAAGGCACCAGTGGAAAAACAAAATCCATAAAACACATATAATTATGTATATCTGTGCGGTGAACAAGCAAAAAATAAAAAACAGTGTGCAGTGAAAAAAGCGAAAAAAGTGCAGTGACCTAAGCAAACAAAAAAAAAAAAAAACACAAAACCAAGTTCGGTAAAAAGGTGCAGAAACTAACAAAAATATAAAAGAAAACAAAAACACTGTGCACGAATTTAAAACAAAACATAATAAACAATTTCAACAAACAAAAAACAATAAAAACCACAATCGGGCGCGAAAACTTATAATATAAAAACAAATATAAAGACATAAAACAAAATAGTGCAGTGGAACGAAAAAACAAAGCTGCGGAGACAAAAACATTAACTTACAAAAACAAAATACACGGGACTTTACAAACACAAAAAAAAATTAATCGGGCGAGAAAAGTGAAAGCACCTAAACAATAACACAAACGAAAAGTGTGGTGAAGTGACAAAAATAATAACTAATATATTACAAGCAAAAGACAAACATATACAACAACAGACAAAAAAATAAAAAGTAGAGTGGAGCAAAACAAAAAAAGTGTGGCGACTCGACAAAAATACATACATATATGAATGCAATAACCAAAACTGAGACAAATATACATAAAACAAAAAACAAAACAGTGCAAGACAATAAAACTGCAATACAGCGGGCGCGAAATTAAAGTAATATTTCGCGAGAGTGAATCGCAAGAAAATACATAACTACAAAGAGCGGGCGCGAATTAACAAAACAGAAACTGAAAACATCAAACACCAACAAGAACAGCAAAGGACTGGGAGAAAAAGGCAAAGGCTCAAGCACAAGCACAAGCACACGCACGTACAAATATCCACATACATACACTCATAGTCCCCAAAACCCCCTGGCGGAAATCAACGTGAGTTGTATCGATTCCCATTAATATTTATATATTCGCTTTTATGTATGTTGCAAAAGCAAAAAATTAGAATTGTATTTCTAACCAAAAAAAAAAAGAAAAAAAGAAAAAACGATCACCAAACTGTTTGTTCGGTTTAGTTGCCGGTAAAAACCGAAATACTGCTAACAAACAAAACAGTTTGGTAATATATACAAATTATTGATGCCGATAAATGCTTCAAGTTGTGTTAACTTTCAAGTACAAACTTGCAATATGCTCTGACAATACCCCCTAAGTTTAACAAAATAATAAGCGGGATTGCATAAACTGAGTAAGCAAAGGCACAAATTATAATCAGAATTATAACATAAAAAACAAAGTAAGAGAGGCAAAAAATACAAACCTAGCGCCTTTAATTTTTTTCAATTCCGTTTCTGCGCTCTCTTCTCGAACATATGTACATATATAAATATATTTGTACATATGTATAATCATACTTAAAAATCTCAAAATATTACATATTAACACATATTCAAATCTTCAAAGTCCGTATTGGCTACTACTCGGCAATACCTCTTGTTCTTTGGCAAACAAAAACAAGCAGGATTGCATACAAAAAGCGAATTGATCTCTTTATCGAGCTCTCAATTGCTTAATATAACCATACTCATAAGCACACTAAAACTTCGTGCATACTTATGTATATAGCGAATTGATCTCCTCAGCGAGCTCTCAATTGCACAAAACATAAGCACATACATACTTACATACACACAAGTCCAAGTATTAGGGTGAACCTAAATACTAACATAAGGACGTAAAAGGTGGTAATAAAGTAAAAGTGCGGATATTTTCAAACTTAAAGCTAAAATAAAATAAACAAATAATATTATTTCACAAAAATGGTTAATAACGAAAAAAATCGTAATACACCTGCAGCAGCTTTACGCTCAAAACAGGCTATTAAATTCATTTCAGAAAGTGACAGTTTAACAAGATACTGCACTAGATTTGCCTCCTCACCGATTCATGAAAACTCTGAATCGTTATTAGAAATCAAAAATCAAAATCTTACAAATTTTTGGACTCGCTTCCAAGCGGCTCATGACGCCATTCTAGATTCTGACGATTCAGATACACACAATTTCAAATCCTCGGCTTACGCAATATACGAAAACTGCTTAGACCAGTACGAAGAAACAAAAGCGATGATCTTCGATCAATTAAAACTCATTAAAGCAATTGCACCTACTCCCCACAGTGGAGTAGAGCTGCCACAAATAGAAAGTCAAAAGGCAAGTTCCGGCATCCACCTCGAGTTGCCGCCATGTGACACAGAAACATTCTATGGAGGTTATGAAGAATGGCCGTCCTTCCGGGACATGTTTACAGCCGTCTACATCAACCATCCAAAATTATCACAAGCGCAAAAATTGTATCACCTCCGATACAAAACAAAAGGTCAAGCAGGCGTCATAGTAAAACAGTTCGCTCTTAATGACGATAATTTCAATTTGGCTTGGGAAGCTCTAAAAGCAAGATACGAAAATGAAAGAATACTGGTCGATAAACATGTAACGACACTGATGAACTTGCCAAAAATTAAGAAAGAAACAAGTATAGAATTCATCAAACTAGAATCTACTGTTTCGAATTGTTTGTCGGTTCTATCGACATTAAATATTCCCACAGACAGCTGGGACCCAATTCTGGTAAACATTTGCACCGCCGCATTACCAGAAAAGTCGTTACTTCTATGGGAGCAATCGCTCTCATCACGAAAAAAGTGCCCAACGTGGCAACAAATGAAAGATTTTCTCACCACCCAATATGAAATTGCGGAAAGGTTAGAAGAAAAAATAATCAAAACTAAGAACAAACACGACCAAAATGGAAGCTTAAATAGACCCCAAGTTAGGAACAAAAACAATCCAAACAAAAACTTTTACAAAACGCAATCGTTCACATCCGAACTGAAAAAACAAACGTCATGCGAACTATGTAAAAGAGGGCATAGGCTTATATCTTGCGAAAAGTTTAAAGACTTAAAAGTTAACGACCGAAATAATTTTGTCAGGTCAAAAAGACTTTGCACAAATTGCCTCTCACATGCGCACACATATAAAAATTGTAAAAGCAAATTCAATTGCATCTATTGCCATAAAAGGCATCATTCTATGTTGCACTTAAATAACTATCCCATCTCACCCTATACAAGCGCTAATAAATCAAGAACCACGGGATTAATTGCAAACACAAATCCCGAAAACCAAAATTTTAATAATAGCCAAGAGACACCATGCTCAAAGGCACAAAAAGTTCAAACGCTGCACAGCGAGATACAAAGTGGACTAGTTACAGAACTAGTTACCACCATACCAACTCAAGTTGGGGATAAATTACAAAATTTAAGGAAACTTCCATTAACAAACAAAACTATAAAAGATCAGTATTGTGAGCACTTCTCTAAAGCCTCAAATACTCGATCAAATAATGGCCGGTACGTCGTACGACTACCACTAGAGCCACAATTTTGCAATGCCCCACATAAAGGTAGAAAAAGCAAGGTCAGATTCCCTCTGACAACCACATATAAAAACACAAAAATATGTTCGTAACCTTTCGACCCCGCAGGATGGCTTTCGCCAATAATGGAAAAAACACAATCCTGAATCAATCCTTGAGCGGTGGCTACTAAAAACCAAAAAACACAATATAACAAAATTGTTCCAAAGGGATAAACAAAAAAAAAAGCAGAGGTCGCTCTTATCGTCCCTACATAAGCGCTCCACATAAGGTTTTGAATGGGAATCTGTTGTACAACTTGAACATCCCACTTAAAAAAAAAAATTATAATTCTAAATGAAGCCGTTCGCAATTACCGGCTACTCGCTCGCAAGATCCCTCTAATTTCATAGTCCTAAACCTAGGGCTAAGGAGTACCCATTCTGGCCACACCTGAGCCAGGCGTGGAGTTACTATCCTTAATAAGCCGCAAATACAGAAAAGGCATATAATAAAAAACCGGTATACCAAACCGATGAAATAATAAATTGTAAATAACCGCAAACAAAATAAAGAAAAGCAAAAACCCATACACTTTTTTACTATAATAATAAGTCGGTTAAACCCGCAAATTATGCTATACGCACCTAAAGATAAATACATACCAAATACAATGTTTCAAACCAAAGGCATTTTCAGGATTTACAGCATGTATTCTGCGCCCTCGGCAACTCTACAAGCACTACGCCGAATTACATACGTCAGATTATATATGTATATAAAGCTAGGCAAAATATTCGCCTAGGGGGCCCAGGATGTTTAAATGAGTTAAGCATCCACCCCTCTACTCGGTAAAACTGGCGCATCCTAATGCTACATCGCAAGTCACCACAGCTGATGGCATTACAACACACCAGTTTAATTTATAGTTTTGTTAATCTATTGTTAAAATAAAAACAAAATGTATGATAAATTAAATTTGATACACTTTTAATCACATATTAATTTAAGATTTGATATTATCTTTATGTATTATTCTGTTTCTGTTTTGTATTTTAATTGTATTTCCTAAATCTTCTAATACTACTTGTCTTTTGTACTTGGGGTTCAATTTATTTCTTTCCCCATAAATTTTTTCATAAATAATATCTCCTTTTTTATAACTTTTCTGAAGCCTTTTCTTGTTATGATGCTCTAGCATTTTCTCTTGAGCATTTTGTAACACATTTTTCATATTATCATGAGGCTCTTTATTAAATAAAATGTTGCAAGGTTGTTTACCTGTTACAGAATGAACTGTTTTATTATACTGTTGAACTGCTCTCATAATTGATTCAAAATTACTAATTAAGTTGTGTTCTTGCTTTAAACATCTGGAGATTTCAATCAGTGTTGAATGAACTCTTTCTATTTGGCCATTACTTGTGCTGTGGCGTGGTGTACAATAATAAATTTGCACATTAATCCTTTCCATTAAAGACTTGAACTGTATCGTACTTTAAGCCTGGTTCATTATCAATAACTATACTTTTAACATTTGGAAATGTTTGTAACAGTTCCAAAACTTTTTCTTCTAAATTTGATTTGTCTTCTATATATTTTACGATTAGAAATTTGGAATATGAATCTATACATGTAAGAAATTTAAGCTTTTGTGCGAAAAAAATATCTATATGGAGTTGTTCTCCCTCTTTGTTTGGTATTGGTGCTTCCCCTATTGGAATTAGTTTCGGATGTCTTTCATATTTATTACTATTACATATGCTACAATTTTTTGCGTACTGTTTAAATTGTTTTATCATTAAAGGCCAATAATATTGCTGCCTAATTTGTGCCAAATTTTCCCCATAATTTCTATGTGCTCTATTATGTGTTTGCTCGATTATCGATCCTTGATCTTCTTTATTGCAATATATCATTAGGGAATAGTTTAGTATATAGGAATTTTATCGTGGGAAATGTCTCCTTCAAAATGTTTTTTATTGCATATAGCACTTCAGGTGTGCAAAATATTCCTGTAACTACTTTCGGATTCATATATTCTTTTAAAATACCAATTATATTTTCTGGTCTGTCATATTCAATTAAAAAACGTTTTTTATTAAAAGAAGAAATAGTCTCTAAGACAGTAATTCTTGCTCCATTATCGATTACTATCTGTTGCTTAAAATAATTCAAAGGTTTTTTTGTTTCATAAATTTGGTACTCATCGCTACTTTCTGCAGAATGTTGGGTTTCTATTAGTGAATCACTTGAGTCACTCGACTCACATGAACTAGTTAAATTATTTAATACTTGTTTTGACAATGCGTCAGCAACTTCATAGAAATTTCCACATTATTTATTTTTAAAGTGTTGTGAGCATTTGCTTCATTAATTTTCTATCCTTAGTATCCTTTTTGCTAATATTATCATTGACGGGTGCCTCCGGACTTTTTTGTCCCAAGGGGTTTAGTATAATTGAATCATTGGGAAAATTTATTTTCTCTGTTTTATTATTCCCATATATCAATTTTCTATTCGGAATATCAATTGTCGCTCCGATTTTATTTAGGAAATTAATTCCAATTAAAAGATCGCTCTCTAAATTGTTAATTTCATAAAAACGTTCCTGTATACCAAACAGATTGATATTATGAAAATATTTTATTATGGTCGAACCATGAATGGTTCTAACCTTCTTCTTAATTACTAAAAGGTTTTTATTATTATAAATTCCGGCCCGTATATATGAGCTGGTTGCTCCCGTATCTATGAGAATTCTAAAGATTTGCCCAGTTTTTGTATCGGTTTTAATAACATACGGCAAATCGGAATTTACCCTTAAAAAATGGTTCTCACCAATATTATTGATTCTTTCAATTTTTGGTTGAGGTTGTGTGCTTATTTGTGCACTTTCAAATGACCTTTTTGGTATATTTGTTAGCTGATAATTTGTCTGCCAATTATATCTGTTACTCCTCACGTGTGGTTGGTTTCTTTGATTGGGTTTATTTGTTAATTGGATTGATTGATCCACTTCCATAGGTTCTGGGTGATTGGCATACATTTGGTATGAATTATTATTTGTTTGGGGGTACCTTAAGTTATTCTGAAAATTCGAATATCTTCGGTTAGCTTGAGGCTGGTTTCGTGAACCAATTTCATGATTGTTTTTAGTAAATTGCAAAGAAAATTGTGATCGTATTTGATTTGAATGAAGTTCTTGTGCTTTAGCAAGAGCATTTGGAAAATCGGTAGGTGTTAATGTAAATAATATTTGGTTTAGAGGGTAATTTAAACCAGTTATAAAAGTTCTTAACGCGGTTTCTCGATTCTTGATATTTAATTGTTTTTGTAATATCGGAATTGGTGCCGTGCGTCATTATAGTTTTATTTATTAGTAATGTCAATTTCTGATTAACTTCATTATAATAATCAATTAAGGATGTCGATCCTTGTCTCATAACGCTCATTTCTTGATCAATTACGTGAATTGGTCGTCTGTCGGCGTAAGCAAAATCTAATCTTGCAAATATTGCTTCTAAATTCAAAACTGTGCCATGATTAGTTAACATATCATTGGCATTACCTACAATCTTATTTCGGAGGATAGTTAATGCTCCAAAATACCTTCTACTACCTTCAATATATAGGCTCATCGAATTCTTTGCAGCTTCTCTCCAGCTGACATAAGATTTACCGGAAAATTCTGGCAAAGACTTTATTATGTCTAAATTTTCGTCACATGTTATGGAATCGTTAATTCTTTGAGTTTCATACTCAGTTACATGTGACGCATCTGTTAGAATTTTAATTCTAATTCGTCTACAGTAAAATTATTCACTGCCATTTTGAAAAATTATAAAATTATCTTGATCTCTTAAAAATTCTTTATTCCTATCGCCTCTCTTTTATGATCGTTATTTTTCGGGTTTGCCCTTTTTTATATACTATATGTATTTGTGAGTTTCATGAAGCAAATTAATACTCACAATAAACAATTTTTGTATTTAATTTAATTAATAAATACATATGTAAAGGGTGATTTTTTAAGAGCTTGATAACTTTTTAAAAAAAAAAAACGCATAAAATTTGCAAAATCTCATCGGTTCTTTATTTGAAACGTTAGATTGGTTCATGACATTTACTTTTTGAAGATAATTTCATTTAAATGTTGACCGCGGCTGCGTCTTAGGTGGTCGATTCGGAAAGTCCAATTTTGGGCAACTTTTTCGAGCATTTCGGCCGGAATAGCCCGAATTTCTTCGGGAATGTTGTCTTCCAAAGCTGGAATAGTTGCTGGCTTATTTCTGTAGACTTTAGACTTGACGTAGCCCCACAAAAAATAGTCTAAAGGCGTTAAATCGCATGATCTTGGTGGCCAACTTACGGGTCCATTTCTTGAGATGAATTGTTTGTCCGAAGTTTTCCCTCAAATGGCCATAGAATCGCGAGCTGTGTGGCATGTAGCGCCATCTTGTTGAAACCACATGTCAACCAAGTTCAGTTCTTCCATTTTTGGCAACAAAAAGTTTGTTAGCATCGAACGATAGCGATCGCCATTCACCGTAACGTTGCGTCCAACAGCATCTTTGAAAAAATACGGTCCAATGATTCCACCAGCGTACAAACCACACCAAACAGTGCATTTTTCGGGATGCATGGGCAGTTCTTGAACGGCTTCTGGTTGCTCTTCACCCCAAATGCGGCAATTTTGCTTATTTACGTAGCCATTCAACCAGAAATGAGCCTCATCGCTGAACAAAACGCGCGCGAAACACATTTCGAACCGAACACTGATTTTGGTAATAAAATTCAATGATTTGCAAGCGTTGCTCGTTAGTAAGTCTATTCATGATGAAATGTCAAAGCATACTGAGCATCTTTCTCTTTGACACCATGTCTGAAATCCCACGTGATCTGTCAAATACTAATGCATGAAAATCCTAACCTCAAAAAAATCACCCGTTATAAGCCTTACTTACAACTAATTTTATGTTGCTGCTTCTACTGCTGCTGTTGTTACTGTTGCTATTGCTGCTGTTGCTGCTGTTACTACTGTTGCGGCTATTGTTGACTTTGCTGCTGCTGTTGCTTTTTAACTCGAATTTGGGCGGTTGGTTGTACAATGGTCGTCGTTGGCGGCCGTGTGCGAGGTTTAGATTAAAGAAGTTTTTTTTTTTTTTTGGTGAAATTTCTGATTTACAGAAATTTTTTTTATTTGTTTGTTTTTATGAAAGGTTTTTCTATGTGGATAGTTTATAGATCCACGCACTTAATTTTCTTTGTTTGTAATTTTCAAAAATTTTCACGTTCAGTTTTTGGTTTTTAAATTCAGATTGCGAAATCACTTTGTATTTTTGTAGTTTTTTGTTTCTCAATTTTATTTTATTTTTTTAAATTGCTGTAATGCGTACGTTAGCTTGTTTTTCGCTCGTAATCCGTATAGACGTGGCGCGTTCGATAGACAGTTGGCAAACACTCGAATTTTCTTTCAATTGTGGCGCTGAGATTTTTTCTTATGTCTCTTGGTGTAGAATAAGTGCACTCACCTTTTATATTGTTTCTCCACTTCACTAAAATATTCGAAAAAACGCACTCAATAATAGAACAGGATTTGGGCTTTATTTAAGCGAATTATGTTAAAAAAGGGAAAAATAATTATATAAACGCGTTCTTATATATGTATATGTATGTCTATGTGATTGGTTTCGCAAACCGGAGGGCGGCGGATAGAGTCGACCGATCGCTGATTATGTCGCAAACGAACTGAACTGCAATCTGATCATCGATCCTTCTTTATCCCCGTTGGCGCTGAATAGGATGGTATGACTGTGGGCGATGTACGTGTGTGTGTAGGTGTCGGTGTGCTGCTCTCGTGTAGGATGTAAGCTTTAATCGATGTGATGTGGTGTGGTGAATGTTGCGTGTTAGTGATGTAAGTGTTAATCGATGTGGTGTGGTGTGGTGAACGTTGCGTGTTAGTGATGTAAGTGTTAATCGATGTGGTGTGGTAATATGGTGTGTGTGTTGAGGCCGGGGGAGGATGCTCATTTGTACATCCTGGCCCCCCTAGGCGAGTGTCTAGCCTAGTAGCCTCTGAAGCCGTTGTAACGTGGCTACCACGTTGCTGAGGCCGGTGGAACGACGCGATTGCGGCCTTGGCTGGCGCCTCCGGTTCGGTGTAGGAGAGCGGTGACGCCAGGAACGGGAGTTCTCCGTAGGGTAGGCCGGCCTGCGTAGTTGCGATCGCTGGGGTCCTCTGATGGCATTACGGCTGCGAGGAGCATTACGACGTCCGCCATCGAGTACGCCGGTGTGGTGTAGCAGCGTATGGTGGTGACCCATGCACACTTGGCACTGGTAGCCCGAGGTGCACTCCTGCGTACGATAGGTGGGCGCCAGACAGTTCAGGCAATGCCCATGTGCCTGAGCGATCTGCTAGCGCTGCTGAGGGGTCATCCCCTTAAAGATGCCACAGCGAGGCAACCGATGACGACGGCGACATAGGGCGCATTCGAGTTGAGGTGGTTCCGGAGCCGTTGATCGCGTGTCGTTTTGTGGAGCCGTTGAAACTGCTCGGGGAGCTGCGGGGGCGATGGTGGTTCGCGGCGCTGCGACTGGTGCAGTCTTCGAGCGCGGAACAGTAACTGCCGAACGTATTGTGGGCGTGGGCGCAGTTGGCATCTCGGCATCCATTGTTATCTGTTAAAAGATTTTATTTTAGTTAACATATATATACATATGTATTCATATAGGCATTGGTGCCACGAAATGGGGCACGAGTGAGTCGTCATGTGGATCGACTCTCTTTTCTTGGTTTTTGTTGCTAGTTATTGATCTTGGAGCATTTTATCATTATTTATTTTTCGTTTCTTTGTTTATTAGTTACGGTACGTTATTTTCGGTTTACTTTTCGGTTTTATCCGCGGTTGGCAAAAAGCATAGCTTAACGACCGGCCTGGTTAGCGTTCCCGTTTGTGTACGGAGATCGACTACGCGAATATGACCGTCGGAGCCGTAATAGAGCTTCTCTATGCGGCCAAGCCGCCATTCGGTGGGGGGGAGACAATCGTCATGGATCAAGACACAATCTCCAAGCTTAGGCGCATTTTCTGTTGTTTTCCATCGGTACCTTCTGTGGAGGTCCTTTAAATAATCATCTTTCCATCGACGACTGAAGTCATGATGGAGAATTTTTATTCTTTCCCAACGATTTAATAAGGAAAGCGACTCCACGCCTGGCTCAGGTGTGGCCAGAATGGGCGCTCCTTTAAGAAAATGCCCTGGCGTGAGGGCAGTAAAGTCTGAGGGATCTTGCGAGAGTGCAGCGAGAGGCCGTGAATTAAGAACGGCTTCAATTCTAATTAAGAGGGTCGTGAATTCTTCGAAATTAAATTTGTGGTTGCCAGCTATCTTTTTAAAATGAGCTTTGAAGCTTTTTACGGCAGATTCCCATAAGCCACCCATATGTGGAGCGCTTGGGGGGATAAACTGCCAATTGATACCTTGGGGTGCGTACTTTTGTACGATGTCAGGTGATACTTGTTTAAAGAAATCGACAAACTGTTTCTCTGTGGCTCGTTGAGCTCCAATAAATGTTTTGCCATTATCGCTCATGATTTTGGATGGAAAGCCACGTCTTCCGACGAAGCGAGCAAATGCCGCGAGAAAAGCCTCCGTTGTCAGACTGGTACATAGCTCAAGGTGTACTGCTTTTGTCGTGAAACAGACAAAAACAGCCACGTAGCCTTTCATGAGGGTAGGAGACCTTAACATGGATGCCTTTATCATAAAAGGCCCAGCAAAATCTACACCTGTAGTGGTGAACGGCAGAGCAAAATTGCAGCGTTCAGGTGGAAGTGCTGCCATAATCTGCGATCGCATTTTCTGCTTATGCATAGTGCAGATTTTGCACATGAAAATGCACTTTTTTATTTGGGGCTTCAGTCGGGGTATGTACAGCTCTTGGCGGACCATATGTTGCATGAGGCGATGTTCGGCATGGAGCATTAGTGTGTGGATATATCTAATAAATAACGTGGCAAACGGACACCTCTCTGGTATGATTATAGGGTGGCGTTCATTGTACGTTAGGCTTGAATTAGCAAGCCGACCATTCGCACGAAGTAAACCCTTCGAATCTAGAAATGGGTTTAGGACTAAGAGTGAGCTCTTTTTATCGATAGGCTTCGATTCTCTTAGTAATTCTACATCGCGGCTGAAGTAGCGCGTTTGGGTTGCAGCGATAAGAGCGACCTTTGCTTTTTGTAAGTCTTGGTGCGTCAATTTATCGCAATGGAGATAAGTTGCTCCTTTAACTTTAAGTTTGAGGTGCTCTAAAAACTTGAGAATATAGGCAACTACCCGGAGGGCTCGGGGAAACGATGAAAATCGTTCAAGGATGTCAGTGTCATCCAGTGTTGCATGATAAGTGTCGATTTTACGACTTTCTGGGGCAAGTATGTTGCGCATGGGCGATTGTGGCCAAGAATCGGGAGATTCTGTTAACCATCGGGGGCCATTCCACCAGAGGGTGGAGGTGGCAAGATGCAGAGGCTTGCATCCTCTTGTACCTAGATCAGCAGGATTGTCAGCACTGGCTACGTGACGCCAAGTGGCTGATCCTACTAGGTCAAGTATTTCAGATGTTCGGTTAGAAATATAAGTTTTCCACGCATGTGGTGGTTTTTCTAACCAGGCTAGAACTATCTCGGAATCGGACCATAAATATAATCTGTATTTCGCCATATTTAAGTGGGTCTGCACCATTGAAGCTAGCTTTGCTAGTAGCAGAGCGCCACAGAGTTCAAGTCGTGGTAGACTTATCGTTTTTAGAGGCGCAACTTTTGCTTTTGCCGCTAATAAGTGGCTTGTGGTTGCAATATCGCTTTGTGTGCGCACATAAATAGTGGCACAATATGCCTTTTCAGAGGCGTCGCAGAAACCGTGTAGTTCCACTTTGTATTCGGGGGAATAGTTTACCCACCGTGGAATTTGTATCTTCGAGATGTCGTTCAAATTATTAGCGAACTGGGACCATTTTTCTAAGCGAAGAGGTTTCACTTGTTCGTCCCAGTCGGTTCCGTCTAGCCATAATTCTTGGATCAAGATTTTCGCTTGTATCATAATTGGCGAAAGCCATCCTGCGGGGTCAAAAAGTTTTGCCACCGAGGAGAGAATTTGGCGTTTTGTAATGGCGGATAATGCGGATATGGACTCAGTCGTGTATGAAAACTGGTCCGATATCGCATTCCATTGGATGCCTAGTGTTTTTGTTGTACTATCCTTTTCAAATATAAGGAAATTAGTATCCAACAAATGGTCTTTAGGAATATTTTTTAAAATATTTGGGTGATTGGCAGTAATTTTTTTTAAAGGAAACCCTGCGGTATTGAGGGCATTTATTACCTGTGATAAGGTCTCGTATGCTTGTGGAAGACTGTGGCTTCCAGACAGGATATCGTCTACATACGTTTGCGTTTTTAAGACTTGTGTTGCCAGTGGAAACTCTGGCTTTGTGTCTTCTGCCAGTTCGTGTAGTGTACGAATGGCTAGATATGGGGCACAGTTTACGCCAAAAGAAACTGTTTTCAATTTAAAGTCGCGTAGTGGACTATTGGCAGATTTTCGGAAAATAATCCGCTGAAAATCTTGATCATCTTTATGAACCAGTATTTGTCGATACATTTTTTCGACATCCCCGTTGAATACGTATTTGTATATACGCCAGTTCAATATGAGGAGCATTAAATCTGGTTGGAGTGTGGGTCCCGTAAATAGAATATCATTTAGGGAATTACCTGAGCTCGTGGATCGTGATGCATTGAATACAACTCGAACTTTTGTTGTTTTCTTCTCAGGCTTTACTACTGCATGATGTGGCAAGTAGAAAGAGTAATATTTGCCTCTTATGATTTTTTCACATGGGCTTACTTCCTCCATGTGATCTAAATGAAGGTATTCTTCCACGACACCATCATAAACTTGTTTAAGCTCACCTTTTCTAAGTAGGTTTTTCTCCATACTTAGAAACTGCTGTATTGCAGAGGTGCGAGAGTGACCCAAGGCGAGTGTGTCTGGAAATTGTTGTTTTATTGGTAGTCGTACGACATACCGACCATTAGCTGATCGAGTAGTTGTGGCTTTGTAAAAGTCTTCACAATACTGATCTTCTGGTGTTGTAATTGAAATGGGGGGGAGTTCTTCTAACTCCCAAAACTTTCTCAATTGTGAATTGAGGTACTCGTTTGAGATTTCCTCAACTTGAGTTGTCATGGCTGTGACTGGTTCCGCAACTAGTCCACTTAGGACCCATCCGAAAATGGTATTTTGCGCCAGTAGTGTTTTCGAAATTTTTTCAACACCTTCTAATATGATTTGCGGTATAAGGTCGCTGCCTATTAAGATGTCTATCTGAGCTGGCGTGTTGCAGTTGGGATCTGCCAGTGTCAGGTGTGAAATTTTATCCCAATGCTTGCTATTTATTTGATAGCTTGGAAGCATGTTTGTTAGTTGCGGTAAGACAATAGCATTTGCTTGAATGCGCTTATCCGCTTTGGGGGAAAATTAGGGTAATGGGGCAGATTTTACTTGAGTTTTGTACTACTCGTCCGCCCATTCCCGTAATTTCATAGTTGGCATGTTTTGTTGGCAGTTTTAGCCTATTTTGTGCCCTAGACGCTATGAATGATCGTTGCGATCCTTGGTCTATAAGGGCTCTTAGTTTGAACAGTTCTCCTCGATGTTCGATGGAGACAACTGCTGTGGGTAGTAGGACTCTACTATGATTTTCGCTGTGTAGCGTTTGAGTTTTTAATGCCTTTGAACAACATGGTGTTTCTTGGCAATTTTCTTTTGTTTCGGGAGTTGCTGTGGCAACTAAACCCGTGGCTTTTTTTGAAAAAGCGCTGCTATGAGATGTGTTGGGAAAGTTATTGAGATGTAACATAGAGTGATGCCTTTTGTGGCAATATACGCAATTAAATTTGCTTTCGCAAGTATTGAGATTGTGTGAGTGGGACAAGCAGTTTGTACAGAGTCTTTTTGACCTGACAAAGTTGTTCCTTTCAGTGACATTCATTTTTTTAAATTTCTCGCAAGCTTTTAACTTATGCCCTCCAGAACATAGTTCGCATGACGTGAATTTATTTTGTTCAGATGTGAACGATTGTGTTTTGAAAAAGCTTCTGTTTAAATTGTTGTTGCTTCCGGCTTGGGGTCTATTGAAGCTTCGATTTAAGTCTTGTTAAACGTTTTTAGTGCTGACTACTTTTTTGTCTACCCTTTCCGCAATTTCGTATTGGGTAGTTAAGAAATCTTTCATCTGCTGCCACGTTGGGCATTTTCTTCTTGATGAGAGCGATTGCTCCCACAAAAGTAATGATTTTTCTGGTAATGCGGCGGTGCAAATGTTTACCAGAATAGGATCCCAATTGTGAGTGGGAATATTTTGTGTCGATAGAACCGACAAACAATTTGAAACAGTGGATTCTAGTTTCATGAATTCTTCACTGGTTTCTCTTTGAATTTTAGGCAAGTTCATAAGTATCGTTACTTGCTTGTCAACTAATATTCTCTCATTTTCGTATCTTTGTCTTAAAGCTTCCCAAGCTAGATTAAAATTATCGTCATTCAATGCGAACTGCTTGACTATTACGCCTGCTTGACCTTTAGTTTTGTATCGGAGGTGATACAGTTTTTGCGCCTGTGATAATTTCGGATGGTTTATGTACACGGCTGTAAACATGTCCCGGAAGGACGGCCATTGTTCATAACCTCCATGAAATATTTCCGTATCACACGCTGGCACTTTGAGATGAATGCCTGAACTTGCCTCTTGGGCTTGTAATTGTGGTAACTCTACTCTACTGTGGGGAGTAGGTGAAATTGACTTAATAAGCTTTAATTGATCTGATATCATTGCTTTTGTGTCTTCATAGCGGTCTAAGCAATTTTCGTATTTGGCGTAAGCCGAAGATTTGAAATTTTCAGGTAGATCTGAATCATCAGTTTCTACTATTGCGTCGTATGCAGCTTGGAGGCGTGTCCAAAAATTGTCAATAGATTTATTTTTTATTTCTAGTACCGATTCAGAGTTGTCCTGAATCGGTGAAGATGCAAATCGAGTGCAGTATTTAATTAAGCTGTCACTCTCAGAAATGAACTGAATATAAGAAATGTCTTTCCCCGTTTTTGCTTTGTAGCACCTTGCTTCGAGCGTGTAGCTTCTGCAGGTGTACATGGACTTTTGTCATCAGCAATCATTTTTGGAATTCTTAAGAATTCTGCTTTAGATTCTTTTGAATCTGTGCTCATTCAGAAAATTTGTGTTAATAAAATATATGTATACTATATTATAATAGAAAAATGTGGTATCGATAACTCTTTTCAATAAATAAGAGTTATTATAATATTTCCGAAAATTGAATTGTTAAAATATATATGTAACCGAAAGCTCTTTTAAGCTCTTTTAATTTAAGAATGCGTTATAGCTTTTAGTGCTCGCGTATTTACTTGCTTTTTTTTTTTTTTGTTTAAATCGGAAAAATATTTTTTACGGTTTTATCAGTATGCCCTTGTATCAGCGCGCTCTGAACACTAGGTCAATACCCTTTGTACATACATGTGGATTTTATGTGCATATAATATGCGTTAAATGAAAAATGTGCAATTATGCTTGTTCTTGTTTGACAAGTAACAAGAAAATGCTCGGAAATCGCCAAAATTGGACTTTCAATAGTAGTATGAATGTATGTACAAGGGTATGTATTATGCTGATTTTCCGCACCGTTTATTTAACTCCTTTGACTTATTTTCTTGTATCCTACAGGTTGTAGGTATACAAAATTTTGAATATTTACGGCAATATATGTATATAATAGTTCGTGGTTAGAATGCTGCGCCGAAAGCGCCAAAGTATATATTTGTATATAAGTATATGTATATACGTATCACAATTTGGTTAAGTATGTATATGTCGTTTGCGGATATGTATATATGTATGTTTGTATTCGTTATTTTTATGTTTTATTCTTTTCTCTGCCCTTGCTTACTTTTGATGCAATCCCTCTCACAGCTTAATACGCTGAAGCGGTATTGTCAATATAATTTGCAATTATCCCTCTCACGGCTGAATAATCTGAAGCGGTATTGCATTTGCAAGTATCCCTCTCACAGTTACTAAGCCGTAGCGGTATTGCCAGAATAATTAGCAAGTAAATACTCGAAAAAATATATTTTATATGTTTTATTGTTTTGTGGATTGTGTGTATTGTATACACGAAGGAAGTATTAAGGGCAAAGAATAATAATTTATTTAATTATATATATATATGTATATTGCGGATACACATGTATATATATATTATTTTCCGTTTTGCTATGCGATTATGTCGGTAACTCAATTTACCGCCGAGCTTTCGCTAACCGTTTTTATTAAACGGATTTAGTAGCTATCGGTTTTATGCTGTTGGCCGTTGGCGCAACGATACATACATATAAATATATATTATATAAAATGATAAAAATCAATGAGGAATGGATACACTCACTTGTATTTTCATCAAGGGTTTTGGGGGGATGTATGCCAGTTCGGCAGAATCGGGTCGGTTTTAGCTTTCCGTTGTTTGTTCTGTTGTTGAGTCGCTGGTCGCTCCCTGTTCCGCTGTGTTGTTGTTTCTTAATTTTAATTTTATTATATGTACATATATTAATTTAAAACGATTTTTTAAGTTTCGCGCCCGTTTTTATTTTGTTCGTAGCATTAGAAAATGTTGAATTATTGTGTTGTTTTTGACGTTGGGGGGTTTGTATTAGTTGTCACTGTTTCGTTTTTTCCTTTTGTTTTTTGCACTTGAATATTCTTCACTGCACTTATATTTTGGTTAGGTGACTGCACTGGGGGGAGGAGGGGGGATCACTTTCACTTTCACTTTTTTTTTTTTGTTGTTGTACCACGATCTTTACCTGAATGCTTTTATATTGTGTATATATGTATATATTTTCTTGAAATTTTTGTTTTTTTTTTTTTTTGTTTTTTTTTTTTGTCACTGCAGTTTACTTTCGTGTTTTGGGTGTCCACTGCAAGTTAATTTTCCGTGTTTTCGTGTCACTTAAAGCACTTAACTTTTTTTAACTTTTTACCACTGTGCCCTATTTGGGATTTTGCTTTAAGGAGCTTTATTTAAGGAGCGAATTATGTTTAAATTAAAAAAGGGAAAAATAATTTATATAAACGCGTTCTTTATATATGTATATGAATATGTATGTCTATGTGATTGGTTTTCGCAAACCGAGGGCGGCGGATAGAGTCGACCGATCGCTGATTATGTCGCCAAACGGGGGAACTGAACTGCAATCTGATCATCGATCCTTTCTGTTATCCCCGTTGGCGGCTGAATAGGACTGGGATGACTGTGGGCGATGTACGTGTGTTGTGTAGGTGTCGGTGTGCTGCTCTCGTGTAGGATGTAAGCTTTAATCGATGTGATGTGGTGTGGTGAATGTTTGCGTGTTAGTGATGTAAGTGTTACATCGATGTGGTGTGGTGTGGTGAACGTTGCGTTGGTTAGTGATGTAAGTGTTAATCGATGTGGTGTGGTAATATGGTGTGTGTGTTGAGCCCGGGGGAGGATGCTCATTTGTACACTTGGTGATTTTTATTTTGCCGTTAATTGCTTTGCGCTTTTTTTTATATTTTTTGTTTTTTTTTTTTTTTTTGTTTTTTATTTTGTTTTTGGTCCAACAGGAGTTTACGTGTCTCCTGGCAGGATCGCCAATTAATAGTTTGTTTTATTTTCGAGTAGCCACGGGCAACTGCCTGTGGTCGACTGCCGTTTTCTTTATTATCTTTTTCTTAAATTCAAAATTTGGTTAAGCCTAGATACAAATATTAATCTTACATTCTAGGAAGTATATCTACAATCCACTTGAGATAGGACATATGTAGGACATATGTTTCAAGTGGGAAAGATTTCATCTTAACAATTATATATTTATATTTTTGGACCACCTAAGGCGGACAGTATTAGCAAAGTACATATAATGTTTAAATACGGACCATATGGGTCATAAGTGTCATGTAACATGAACTGGTGGTATTAACTTGCATTTCTAATCAATTGCCCAAACCTAAGTAAATATGTATGTTTATTAGATATTTCTTGAGTGCATGCGTGTCACATATTAATGCATGCGTGCCTCAAATATGTTTGTATGCTGCATATCAATGCATATATTTTTTATGTGTTATATTTTATGTATATGTGTATTGTATTGTTTTTCAATATATTTAAACATAGATATCTATTACTAGTGGACTGTATGATTACAATAGCTAGATTATTTCTTATCTTATTTAACATTGAAATATATAAAAGATTTAAAAAGTATAATATTGTTGTCCTTGCCTGGCAGCAACGAACATGTTCAATTTTGAACAATAGCTTTATTTTAAATGCCTTGTCCGAGTGTATATGCAACTGCTCATCGAGG